>NW_023596225.1:8021394-8050993 GCF_011947565.3 Pollicipes pollicipes | reverse complement strand
GTTCAAGGCTTATTTTTTGAATGCTTCGAATAATTTTATGCTTGTTTAAGTTCTTGTTGTTTTTGTCGTTGAGCTGCGTTGAGTTTGGTGTGAAGACCTTGTTTTATGTCAAAGAATTCTGTGGAAGCGCAACAGAAGTTTTGTTTATCCCCGCAGCCCCACCGTATTGTACACTTGTTGAAGTTTTCGTGTTTTCGTAATCATGACATATCCCGAATAATTAAGTAGCGGTTGTTCTTTCACAATGGGTCTCACCTAATAATTTTCGAGGGCTTGGGGGCAGGATAAGTATATCCACCCGCCCACTAAAATCCATATGTGTAATATATATCTTATTGGCCGGCGTGAAAGGCTATTGACGATCTCGCTCGTGCCAATCCTCGAGGGACAATCAACGGTGAATCTTGTCCAAAATGCAAAGCTTCTACTTGCCAGTAACGCGCTCCTACCAACAATTACACACCACGGCGCCCAAACGCATTAGTAAACGTATGTCCGTATGGTGTAGCTGTTACATCAAATAAAGGCCATGGTAGAGTCCCTATGACGTCACAAGTTTGCATCACGAGTTCCAGACCGGCCCGGTCCGTCCATCCCGGAGCGGGCGGTGGTGCTGGCCAGTTCCAAACCGGCCCGGTCCGTCCATCCCGGAGCGGGCGGTGGTGCTGGCCAGTTCCAAACCGGCCCGGTCCGTCCATCCCGGAGAGGGCGGGGTGGTGCTGGCCAGTTCCAGACCGGCCCGGTCCGTCCATCCCGGAGCGGGCGGTGGTGCTGGCCAGTTCCAAACCGGCCCGGTCCGTCCATCCCGGAGCGGGCGGTGGTGCTGGCCAGTTCCAAACCGGCCCGGCCCGTCCATCCCGGAGCGGGCGGTGGTGCTGGCCAGTTCCAAACCGGCCCGGCCCGTCCATCCCGGAGCGGGCGGTGGTGCTGGCCAGTTCCAGACCGGCCCGGTCCGTCCATCCCGGAGCGGGCGGTGGTGCTGGCCAGTTCCAAACCGGCCCGGCCCGTCCATCCCGGAGCGGGCGGTGGTGCTGGCCAGTTCCAAACCGGCCCGGTCCGTCCATCCCGGAGCGGGCGGTGGTGCTGGCCAGTTCCAAACCGGCCCGCTCCGTCCATCCCGGAGCGGGCGGTGGTGCTGGCCAGTTCCAAACCGGCCCGGCCCGTCCATCCCGGAGCGGGCGGTGGTGCTGGCCAGTTCCAACCGGCCCGGCCCGTCCATCCCGGAGCGGGCGGTGGTGCTGGCCAGCCCCTCCTTTGTACGTACATCAAGGAACACAAACAACAGCCTTGTGCTGCTTCAGAATCTGGGGAGTCTGATTGATGCGTTTGGCAACAGAAAACACACCTTCAGTTTCAAATACACCCCGCATATGCCTTCTCGGCTGTCCTCAAACGGAAACGGTCACAACTATGTAAGAGAATGATGGAATATGATGTCATGAGCAACCAGTGGGAAACTAAACGACGTACGAGAGGTGGGGCTAGTAGGCTAAAACCGATCACATATAGAGAGGTAGATGCACAAAGAGACAGAGAGACAGGTCGTCCATCGCCCTGCGAGCTCCTCAACCGTCTGATACAAGGGTGGCTTGGTTAGGCGCTGATAAATGACTTTACCACGTGAAGCCATCGAATCAGGCTACTTATAATCTGGTTGGGACAAGGCGAAAGGCGTCAACCAGGCAACGCATGTCCGCGCCAATGTTTGGAGCATGTCTAAGGTATGTTGATAGTTTGATGACGTTGGGATGAGGCTCGAAGCGCACACGTATTCTCGTAGGGGCATGGCCTCGAGGAGGGCCCGCATATTTGACATCATCCCCAGCTCTGCCTGCCACCGGCTCGAATTCTGCAAGGCATTCTGCTGGTCCTGGCTAGGAAGTTCCTTTGTTGTTTTTTGGCAGTCGAAGAATGCAAAGCTAAAGCAATGTAGTTTGCGTGTAAATGTGAGACCCCGGCAAGTCCCGAGGGTGAAAGAGGACTGCTGTCGTGATTGGGCTATCCCATACTTTGGGGCAGGTGCGCTTGCTTTCCTAGCAGCACCAGTAATCATGACATTAGTAAAAGGACGTTGTGGTAATTGAGCACTTGGGCTGTGTGCATGATAATGAAAATATGGCGATGAAAGACTCTTTCGGTTATGGGCCGATTTCTGAGGACGCTACAGGGCACGGACTTTACCGTTTTACGTCATATGGTATCACATTTACACTGCTGGCGACAATTTTGCCTCCTGCAAGTCGCCGGCGACAAAAGTGCACTTTTTACCAGCCCGAAAAACACGCACGTCAGTATTAAAGTTCTCAGTCGATCAATGACGCCAAATCTCATGCGCAAGACACCATCTGTTCAGCAACATTGGTACAGCTGAACAACTTTAGTGAGCTCGCGCCACGAGCCAGCCAGTGCACACGTCGCACAACTGGGTTATATATGCCCACATACTGGTCGCAGGCATCGGCGCACTAAGCTCGGTGGCTCCAGCCCCTGCCGTTCACACATTGCTCGCTGTGCAAGGGGACATGTATGCGCGCGCAGCTCCAGGGCCTCGCCTCGTACGAGTTTTCACGAAACACGTATGTTATGTAAGCTTTACGTCCAATAGCGTTCAAGTTTAGCCTGCATCGCAGTGCCATAAGGACCATTGAGGCACCTCCGCGACTGGGTACTAGCCCACTTAAAAGCAGAGGTATAAATCGCGCGCGAGGGCCTCACACGGGCAGCAAACCCCTAATCACTCTCCAAATTTGGCCGTGCCGGATGTCCTGCGCCGGCTACCCACCCATGTACCCAATCCGACGACCGTGACCCGGCGCGTGGAGACCCGGGGTGCCCCCCATAACAAAGCGTTGCACGTGCCTAACGGATGACCCGGACATCTGCAGACCCCAAATGGTGACGAATTGCGCGGGAAAGCCGCGTTCACACCTTGGACGGCCCGTGCAGGGGCCCGTGTGACCTGCGGCCTGTACGCCATATATTGATGGCAGACCTCTAGTGCGCGGCACGTGCGCCAGGTGGCGCCGGTTCGCACCGAGGCCGGCATGACGGTCTATTCGCCGAACCGGTGCCTTCGACAGCGAATGCGAAATGTGAAGCCCGTAAGGTGACGCGATGTGACGGGATGTTTTTGCTCCACTTCGCCTTCCGCCGCCATCTTTGTCTGACAAGAGGGATAGCTTTCAAGTTACAATCGGAGTAACTTAATATGACTATGCCACATGTTTTGTATATTTTGCTTAGCGTTAGAGCAGACACGTACCATTTGAATCAGTAATATCAGTTTCTCGAATCCTTCTCAAAAGCTGATAGCTTTGATTTGAATCAGCCGCCCCTGTGACCCAAATCTCATTGGCCTCCCTGCTCACCACGCTGAAAGTAATAGGTTCAAGTTACATTGTTTTTTGCCGTGTTTGTTCTGTAATGTTTGCAGAATACTAAGTTGTCAGACTGTTTGTGTAATAATTGCTGCGAAAGCTTGAAATACTGTTCAGGCAGAGATATGTAAACATGAAGTTATTATGCCGCAAATTCAGCAAAACTCTACATTATGGCTTTGATTTCTCCCTTATGGTGTTTATACAGCGTTCTCTTCGAGCGCAATTTGGCTTTGGGAATCGGAGCATCACATCGTCCAAGTGGCGCATCGGCTCAAACCTCAACCAGTGGTCCTTCTCGGTACAGGATCTCGCCCGTCTGCTGGGCCAATCGCGAACTTTTTTATGCCGACCATCAGAGGTGCACGGCAAGTGGTCATGACGACGGCTGGTCGTGACTGCAAAGAAGAGGCGTAATGCTGTTACAAAACATTAACGGGGTAATTTGGACTAAAAAGTTAAAACTGATATACTTATCATGGATTGATGGTGCTTTACTGGCACTACCCAGTGGTATAATAGACGTAACTGATCCTGTGTTTCACTGGAGTATGTTTTTTGAATTGTCACAAATATGGAACACTCCCTTTAAAGGGCGCTGCACCAAAAATGACATTTGACACGGGGTAACAACTAACCCCTAACGATGCAATGAGTGTGTGACCACTTGCGACAGCATGGCTCTTAGAGATCACATAATGTTTTTACTGGTACTACCTTCTTATGACGTGTGTTTATGACTTGCATCTGAAAACAAGACTAACGCGCAAAATACGCCCAGTAATTGCCGAGATACGGGAGGCGCTGAAATGACAAGGAAATTAAAAAAAGAGTCGCCCCTCTTGGGATCAGACTAAATTTGTACAAAATGTGCCTTTGGAGTATATTTCAAAACATTAGTATGTTGCAGACAACAAATCAGTTTGGCATACAATTTGAAAATGATAACTGGAGTCGTTTCCTGCTGGCTGTACGACGGTGTGTGTGTGGCGTGTGCGTACGGTCGGATGAGGGAGGGATGGGGGCCGTGCGGCGACCGTCCGCGTTGGGCCGGCGCAATCGTGGGCGCCCGGCGCCGGCGTAATGACACGACTGCTGTCCGATCCATCATACCTGTCCCGGTCATCAGTGCTCGTAACGCGCGTGGCACGGTCACACGTAAATCGCCAAATCACAGGCTGCCTGGCCGGAAGGTCGCCGGTGCCGGCGGCGGCCGGGCGCCGCCGAGAGCGGGTCATCGCTCATGGCCCGGCCGGAGCGGCCGGCACGCGTGGGCCTGCTGACGGAAGCCGCGCAGCCGGCGGCGGCCACCGCAGGGACCATCAGCGGCCGCTAAAATAAGGCCGAACGGTTCGCTGGGAGTGGTCCCGCCATTTTTGGAGTCCGAGGCACGCAGAGGGCCATTGCTGGGAGCATTTGCGACGCGCTATTTTCGGACTGATGGCTTTTGTGATGTGGCTTTGAACGGCAACCTTTATCGTTCGAGACATGGCACACACCATTGTAGTTACAGGGCCCACAAACGGTCAGATCAGTGATCGTGAAATATGGTATGAGTGTGTGCTATTGCGAAGTCAGCTTACTCGTGCTTCATGTTAGAGCATCATCGGCAGTGTCCCTTCCTTAAAAACGCGGGCGTTACGCCGTTCCTGTCTTGCCAGTTCCGGCCTGAGGTGGGTCATCATCCCACCGAATTGGGTCATCATCCCACGGAGTTGAGTTATCTTCCCATCGGCTTTGGTTGTCCTCCCATCTTCCCATGTATTGCTTTCCCATCCGCGTTCCCAAGTAATGCTCAGACGCCTGTGTGACGTCGTTATTGCGGGGTGGCGTGGCGGTTGGCGTCAGCTCGCAAGGCAACCGGAATTGTCAGCAATACCGATAACCTGCGCTTGAACTCCACTGCGACGAGATGAACAAACCTGGACAATCGACCATTCGTACGCTCACCGGGGTATGGATTGGCAGCTCGAGCTCTTCTTGAAGATCAGCGAATGCGCTTTGACAGGGGTGTAGTTTCCTATTCAGTTGGGGAGGGAGGCGGAGGGGCTTCAGCCCTCCAACTTTAAGATGAGAGCAGGCCAGATTCATAACCCCATTGTTTGGCAAAGCAGATCAGGTCAAGGCAGATACAGGACAAACAGAAGCAAAGCCACCCCCGCCGAAGATGGTTCGATGTTTTTTGATAGAATAAGTATGCTAGTGTCCAAATCACAGGTATTTTGTCCGCGAAAGGTAGAAAATGTTTCCCAATACAGCCTGCAAAGCTTCAAGAAGTTCCGAGATGTGCACGCAGTGTGAACGTACTGATACCAAGACTGTTAAACGAGCCGAACGGGACTGAACTGTCACTGACTGGTTTTGGGTTACATGAAGTATGACTACGTCAACCTGGCAGAGGCGAGCGGAAAGTGTTACATGCCAGCACTTTATAGTCATGAAAGCTGTAAAACGGCTGTGGAAGGATTTGAGCCGGGCATATTTTACGGTGGGAGCTGTCATGTTAACCATTTTGTGAACAATATTTGAGGTCGCTGTTTTATCATCCACATTCACTGTTGATCCAGAGGTAAAGTTGTGTCAGCAGTGCAGATTGACAGTCACCAATCGCGTTGATAGGCAACCGTGATAAAACACATAAATTTCGCATCAGACCCGGAGAAACCGGCGAACACACGCCCAATTCGTGTGACTTGCTTCTGTCCGCTGTTTGCATGATAGACAAGTGACAACCTTGCTCGTGCCAGTTCTTCTTGTAAGCTAATCCAACATCCTGTCATCATCATCATCAAGTCTAAAGCTCCTAACTGTCTTTATCTCCCTCTCACCAACACCAACTCCCCACCACAACATACACACGTGCAACCAGTACTCCAGCAACAGCTATCAAATATTCCAAGTCCTATAAGTCTCGTGAATGTTCTGAGTATAATGGAGCTACCAGGCAGCAGACCAGTCGCTTTATATCCCGACATAATACGGGAATGACGGAGACCACGTGATACGGGAATCATGCGGCCTTTAACCAATGAAAAATGTACACGACATCGTACGAGGGGCGAGATTATTGGGCTAAACCAATCGAACGGAACGGGTCCCCTTTGCCATCTCCGGAACTGAGTGATGTGAATACTGCTTCGATGGGCGATGAGAGTAACTTCTAAGGGCAGCATCGAATCACGCCGATCGACCTGCGTCCTACGGGAGTTTTTTCATCTTCACCCTGCAGGGTGTTGGGTTCCCCTCCCCCCCCCCCCGCCACACTAGCATTTCCAGTGCTAAAACAAGCTAAAGCCACGCCGTAAACGAAATCAAAAAGTTTGTTTTCAAACTGTGTGGAATGGAAATGGGCGAGAAATGGCGAATGTGACCTTTTTGACCAGATATGTCTGGTCATTGGGGTCAAACTAGGCTCCTACAAATCGTCCTCTGTATTTCAAGGGATATGCATGCTACAATACTACAGCCTAAAGGTAGGACCCCATATGTTTCTGTTTGGCCATTTGGCGTTTTTTGGTGTGATTTGATTAATCTTCTCAAGCTGAATCCGGTTATTCAAACCATTTCTTGAAATTTTCACAAACTTTTAGCCAAAGAAAGGCCTAATAACTTGTGCCAATTTCAAGAAATGGTTTAGATAACTGAATTCAGCTTGAAAAGAAGAATCAGGTGACATCAAAAACGCAAAATGGCCAAACATGAGCACATCGGGTTTTGCCTTGGGACGGCAGAACAGTGTGGGAAACGAAATCAAAACTCTCTTGGGAAAGCCATCGCAGACTGGCACCAGTGAAAAAGTGACAGATTTGACCGTGGCATGTACATTTAGGCCAAAGGGGATAATGCCATTGTTAAATGACCCCATCCGTTTATATCATAACATAAACAAACATTATTAATTAGGTAAGCAGCGTTAGACAAAGCTTTTAAACCTCTCGTGACATACACAACTTCACCAATTGTGACCTTGACCAATTGTGTGATTTAATGGTATTGCAACACTGCGCTACCATCGAATATTCTGCTTAGTTTTAAGAGAAGTAACGTTCAGAATAATATAGCTGATGTAAGCATCACATCATCCCATATAACATTGTACCGCACTCATTCTCCTTTCAAGTGTAATCGGTGTTTGTTCTTTTGTTCTTCTTTAGAGACACTAAGATGGTGTCAGGGCTCCAATAAGGAAATGTCACGCGTTTTCAACATGTAGCCATCTTTAGAAAATCTCACCTTTCACGTTCAGGTTGCTTCCGTTAACACGCGCCCGGGTGGCCGGCTGAATACCCTTCGCTCGTGTGTGTGTGTGGGGGGGGGGGGATCAATTTAACCTCCTGAGATCTCAGGAACTCAGAAAGCTAGACTCCGTAAGTCCACAGAGTGTATTAACCTATACGTGAAGTCATTTAGGTCAAAGTTTGAGATTTCTGGGTCATGGCCTTCGGGTTAAATAAGGTGAAACAAGGTCAAGTTCCAGGTTGGTCTCCAAAGAATCCCTACGACCTAGAGAACTGTTCTAAGCAAAAATGCACATGCTCATCTAAGGTCATTTAACTTTTTTGACCTTTTGAAGGTCATGGTGACCAAAATCTTACCAGACTGTTTTGAGTTCTGCATTTGGATAAGCGACAAAATTTACGCTAGGCAGTATGTTCCTAAAAGAAAGCAGGTGTTGATCTGAGTCATTATAGGTCAGTGACGTATTCTGACCTTTAAACAGTTCATGGATGGTGTATGATGCGGTTCCTGTTATCAATAAATTGTAAATCAGCACCAGAGCATAGCTCATGCAGCAAGCCCTAGAGTAATAAAATAGATTGGTTTTGACCTTGGTCTGACTTTCATATCTGATCTAAGGCCAATGCAATTTGTTCATTCAATTGTTTTGTTGCCTAATAAAGTATCTCAGAGATGTATGGCTTCGTCTAACACTCTGTTGTTGGATCAGATTAAACGATTCCCTAGAAATTGCCTTCGCTGAAACCATGGCCTGAATTTGACCTGCCATAGGCCAGCGAGATTACCAGGTACATATAAACTGGTAACATCAGACGATCTGCTATTCAATTGTCTCCAGCCATGCAAAATTTGGCGCGGCCACGCCACGCCGTTCGCAAACTATTTCTGAAAAAAAACATTTGGAGGGGGGTAAATTTGAATCCCCACCCGAGCGCGGGTTAACAAGTGAACTGTCTTACTCATGCCATCTAAAAATGTCGCCTTCCGTTTCTTAGAATTGTTACCTCTCCCCATACTATTTTGAGAAGAGGTCAGACGCTACCGGAGGGGTCATAATTGGTACATGATTGGATATACCTGAAGAGATCGTGAGGCCGATCCTCTACGGATGATTGGTCTATGATTATTGGTATAACTGTATCGAAAGTATTGTGTCAATTTATTCTCCTCAAAATTGCAGGGCATATTTTAATGTATGAGTTAAAACGCAGTACACTGAACCTTACGCCTTTACAGTAAAACTGCCCTGCACGCAGACGGACCCACGCTTAGTCGACCGACGAGCCGTGGGGTACACTTTTACGAAAATTCTTACAAAACCAGTGATTTAATAACATTTTACCCAGCTCGAATGGTTTTGAAACTGGTTATCAGAATTTGTGTTATGTTATTCTGCAACAACAAATACATAATTGGCTTGTTGCTTGTCCTGGAAAGTTGCGCATGCACAACCAAGTATAGGTAGCCAAAACGCGTGTGAGACGTCAAAAGGAATGCTCCTTAGGGACATATTCCGAAAAACACTCTGGCGAAACATCAGGACCAGTTAGTTTCATAATAATATCAAGTAGTGCTACTAGTGCACCATCAAATATGATGAAGAGAATATTCTGAACTTTTTCGAGTACAAATTACGTCGCCAATGCTTTGTACGAACACTACACTCTCCCCTCTCTCTCTCCCCCTACCTCTCTCTCTCTCTCTTTATCTCTCTCTCTCTCTCTCTCTCTCTCTCTCTCTCTCTCTCTCTCTCTCTCTCTCTCTCTCTCTCTCTCTCTCTCTCTCTCTCCTCTCTCTCTCTCTCTCTCTCTCTCTCTCTTTCTCTCTCTTGGTAGCCCCTCGGTAGCTCTCTTGGAAGAGTGTACCTTAGTCCACTACAACTGCAGCTGTCGCCGCTGCCGTCGTCATGACGAAGGCAGAATCTGTTAAAGACCGTCTTCAACTGTTAGGAGCTAGAGGTGTGTACCACTTTGAGCTGTTTTAACACGCACATTGCGAGCCTGCAGGCTTACAAGTAGCACCCCTACTGGCATAAGTGACATCAGTGCAAATGAACGTTTGTTACTGACACAACAGGCGGCGAAGGACATGTACCGAAAAACAGGATACTCTTTTTCCCAAAGCCAAAGTGCGCTTAAAAAAGGCCACTGGGCGCCACTGGAGTAAGCGTTAAAGATATGCAATCAGTTATTGGCATAGCATCTTGTTGAATTCGTGTCAATATAGCCTCATGCCTGTTTGTCTTCTTCCCAAATGATGTGTTTCAAGGTTACGTAGCATTCGTTACACGAGAGTTATGACGAGTTTATTGCTAAGCTGCAGAACACAAACGTTGGAAAAGGCAATACAAAAGACAAGTAATATTTTCATGCGAGCAAGAAGTTCAATGATATCTCTTTCGCCGAAGCGACTCCTTTAAATCGAAACTCCGAATTGTTCCAGAGAATTAAGGCAAACCTGGTATTACTGGTCAAATCGGACGCATCTGACCTATGAGAGGTGAAAGTACAAACAGGTGACATATTCTATTTAATATATGTGCGACTAAAGTTTTAAGTGAATGACCTGCAAAACGCAAAAGCTGGTCACATATACCGAAGTTTGACATAGCTTAAATTTGGACATCGGACTCTGAAAAAGCAGCCTGCATGAAACCAACACACTTCAGTGTGATGTGTGTAAGTATAACAGTCTATAAAATTTGCTTGAATGGCATGTCCTGCGGGAAATAAGCGTAAATAATCCACGTCATGAATTATTTACTCCTGAGAAAAATGTTGCCGACGTAAATTTGCGAAAGAGGTCATATATCAAGAACCGTTAAGGTCGGAAACTTTGCTTCCTTTAAATATACAGCATGTATAAAGTTGACGTAAACTCAGCTACCCAAAATGCTGCCGATTAACCGAACCGTTCCGAGGCTGTTCTGGATAAGATAGGTGGGCCTCTGACCCTCGTGGGGCGAGGGTTAAAAGTCTATTAGTAAAGGTTGGAGGTCAAACTAAATGGCTCGGCTTGAATAACTGGATCCCAAGAATTATTAGATATTTCGAACGCTATTTTAGTCCGAAAGTATTGCTATGTTTTTACGGCTATATGTGTTAGTATAGTCGAATACTTTCAAAAGCTGTCTGGAGATTGTATTATGATGAAGCGAACTTTTCAACTCTCCACCTATCGTTTTGAGTTCCTAAATGGGCCTGAGTGTGGTCTGACAGGAAATAATTTCAGCCCTCAGATGAATGTTTTGCCAAAAAAGCACCGCCTTTGTTGGGCTTTGTATTTCACCAAAATGTCTGACTGACGTGGATTGGTTTTTCTCTCGTAGTTCGTTTTTAGGCATAAGTTCCGGAGTGATGTCTTTCACGGTGGGAAAAGTCGTCATGCCGGTCCTTTAGAACAGCCCATGGCTGCAAGCAAACCGAGCCGAAACGCTCCAATATTATGAATAGCTGCTAACTTAAAGAGCTTTTAGATACAATGTATATACATGGACACAATTATATGACAGATGCCATAGCTTTACTTGTAGCTCTAGTCCCTTCGTCCCTTCTATGTTACATTTGTGAGAATTCAGCACCAACATTACCATAGTTCCATGAATTAAACCGAAAGCAGCATGGACAAACTCCAGTGAAAATAAGTCATGAAAGTACCAGGTATGTACCTAGCACTGCGGATTGTAAACGCTCCATGCATTAGTAAGCTTTTTAGCAGGAAGTTCATGGCATTTACTAGTTCCAATACGTACAGCATTCGCCATGCTGCACGCAGTCATAATGTATATATTCCTTTTAATCTGGACGCTAAGTTACTCCCAAACATACCCAATAGTCATTACAAGACATTCGAATTAGAGCAGACGCGCTATGGGCTAGGCCGACTGTCACATGTCGCTATCTGTTTCGTCGACATCGGTTTTTAAAACTGTCATGTGTCTGAAAATAAATCGAAAAAGCACTCCAAATCATGAACTGTGTCAACATCTCGATGCTGCGATATAAAGAAGCTGAGTTTTCAACATATTTCCACGGTTTTGTGAAAATTCGAGACCGTTCCCTTCACAGCTCACGGTTGATTTCCTCTATTTAAATTTTCGGTTGCATTTCGTCGCCAGGCAACCGACTGATGTGCGCTTATCGTAAAATGCATAAATTTAACCTTGTTTACTTGCCTTATTCCATTGCGGCACACTATGCTGCCATTATGAAATGTATATATATATATATATATATATATATATATACATATATATATATATAATTACGGCAGCGTACAATTACAACGGCGTGATCAAACAATGTTAATGGCTCCAAGCTGATGTATTTACAAGTAATGCAAGCCGTTCATGATCCAGTGAAGTGTATCTTAGTCATGCTGTAGCGGCACGAGGCGTACACTGCGACTAGAGGGTCGCCGATAGCTGGCTCCGGCATGCGGGGTTGTGTGTGGTGTATATGTATGGTGTGTGGTTATAGCTATGTGTGTTTAGGGTTTTTTTAATGTGTATATGGTGGATCGTGTTGTCAGTGTCAAAACTATAAATACGCGAGCGTTACCGGTACCACTGCCTGTCCACTGATGGTAGATAAACCAACAGGCCTCAGAATGACAGGCACCGCTCTCCGCTCATATGTTTGCGGAGAGCTGCCTCGACCACACATTGTCGGCCCACTTGCTGACTACGCCCGATTGGCAAGGCAATTTTTGATAGAAGCGGTTGCTTCTGTTGTGACTTTCTGCCAAGGAGTCCTTTTTTCTCATCGCCGTTCTCGTTGCTTTTTTGTTCGCACCTATTCCAAAACACACAGCTTTACTTAAGTTTAGTTGTTCTCTTCCCGCTGGCTCACTATGGGGAAGCGTGGAAAGCGCAAGAAGGACAACGACACAGGTTCGAACCCGGCCTCCGACATTGATACACCCTTGGACACAGAGACTGACGGAAGTGCTGCCGGCCCCGCTTTGGCCGCATCATCGCCTGATGACTTGAGCGCCCCAGGCCATGACCGTTGGTACGCGCACTTTCACCACGTGCTGGACAGCAGACGTCTCCGTCCAACGCCCCCGGTTCTGACCCTCGTTCGTCTTTGACCACTCCGGTGCCTGCTCACCCTGATGATGGCCCCCGCTCGACAATAACCAGTATTTGTCTGCCCTCGGAGGCTGTCCATGTCTAAGCAACACTGAGCATGTCCGCACCAAATACATGACACGATTTAATTTATTTAGGTGCATCTCGGGATCAATGTACAGTGCTGACCGGCATATGCTACCGTTATTATATCAATCTTTTATTCTTCCTATTATTCAATATGGATGCGTGGTGTATGCGGGCGGCACGGAGGCAGTCTAAAGTCACTAACTGTTACACAACATATGTTCTAACGGCTGGCAAAAAGAAGCACTGCGCACATCCCCAACTGCGGCGCTTGAAGAAACTGCCTTCATTATGCCTCTAGCCCTCCGACGTATTGAGCGCACTAGAGTATGTCACAAAGATAAGACAAATCCCAGTCAGCCTACATTTGCGTCCACACATGCATTTCCACGAATTAACCATACACACTTACGACCAGCAGAACGTCGCTCGGGCTTTATGACTGCGTCTCGTGTCACCTTTTTTGTCATAGTTTAAATTACGTCCTTCCGGGAGTCTTCGTGCCACTTGACTTAGTATTGCTGTTCTGGCAACTGACGCTTTGAAAACTTTCGTTTCTTTTCACTGACTTTAAACATGCTGTCACAACAGCTTATGTACAACGAAAGTTCAACCGCATGATCACAAAATATCCACACTGTCGCTCCATATACAGCGATGGCTCCATGGCTGAAAACCAACCCGGATGCACGATACACCATGATGTCCATTGCCCATAAAAAGGTAGGTTACCCGCTGGAACACTCGTTTATGTTGCAGAGCTGCTTGCCTTATGTCTTTCTTTGCAGGGTGTCGAACGACGAAATCATAGGACCAAACCCGTAGCTGGTTGTTTTGATTCTAGGGCGGACCTCTTGTGACTTATTAACCCTGATTTCGCTCGCCACCGCCTTGTTCGTACTACGCACATATGTCATTCTTTATGCACACAAGATATCGACGTTAATTTTTTGTGGGTGCCAGGCCATCGGGGTATCACAGGAAATGAGCGGGCCGACCAATTGACTAAGGAATCATTGGCATCCCCTCACATCACACTCATCCCTGTTGACTATGCTACTAAAAAATGACCATCCACAATTTGACAAAACAACTTTGGCAACGACAATGGACTCAGAACGTTAGAACTTCTGGAATTGGACATACAAATATCACACTTAGTTAGATACATTTGAAACTTCCGCGTCCCCTATGTCATCAGTGTGATTTTCCCCTTTCAATCAAGCATATTTTGCTGGAATGTGACAATTTCAACAGAAGTGGAACACCCTGGAAGTATATTGTCGTCACCACAACGTTGGGTTATCGTTGAAAGTCCTCCTATATAATGACCATCCACATCTTCTTGACCTTTTATTTAAGTTCCTAAGACGTACCGAAATGCTTCAATTATTGTGAAGCGGCAAAAATTAAGTAGCGCGATTTCTTTCTTCAAATACGTATTCAAGTTTGAGTTGAAGTAAAGTAAAGTAAGGCCTCGACCGGCATTCATCTGTCCCTGTTATTCTCTCTTCCTTGCCTCATCCTGCATCCTCACGACACCCCGCTTGCTGACTGCATGCGTCAGCTAGAGTGGGCAGAGAGTCCCGTGGGAAGGGGGACCCCGACCGGGTACCCAGCGCACATGCGCGGGTTACAGCCGGCGGTTGTCCCCCCAGGCGCATACAAGTCTGCCCCACCGCTAATCATTTTTCATCCCATGGCCCTGAAATGATCAGTTCTGGTCCAAAGGGCTCTCATAAAAAAACAACCTCGAACAGATATAAGATATACTGTGCGACTGAGAACGGAGTGTTCCTCGCTCTTCGTGATCCGTCCCTCTCTGGACGCTCTTCCCTGTCTGCCAGTGCGGGCCGGCATCATCTTGATGTCGGCACCGATGCTTCACGCCGGACCAGCACAACCAACGCGGCAGTGCTAGTCCTGGCCACTCGACCGCAAACAGCCGGTTGGCGGCCCGAGTCCTGAGGTGCAGGTGATAACGCTTGTGTCGCACTGCATGGGGGCTCGAGTTGTCAACTGATGAAAACAACAGGGCAACTATTGGCACCTTTTTTCGATCGCCACGTGAGATTGTCTCCTGTGCGACAATGTTAACCGACTTTTGTTGCCGTTTGTCAAACGCAAGTCAGCGCTGTTCGTTTCGCCGTCGCAACCTGCCCTGCACGCGATTTTACTGCATGAGGCCTATGCGGACAGTGCCCACGATGTGCGACCTGACTCGACATGTCACAGGTCACATCCACTGATGGATTATTTTCGGCGTATGACTGAGTATGCCGGGAAAAATGCAATGCGGCCTCTCGCTGCCATCATATACAATTTTCTGAATAGGGTGAGCCGTGGCTGAACTAACGTTACAAACCTTGACCTGGTTTCACCCATCAAAGGCCACTTGCTAAGATCTTCAATGATCTTAGTCCGATGTAGTTCTCAGCGGACTAACTAATCCCGTTTTCAGTTTGGCTCAACCGCACTTGGTTTTCATGAAAGCGGACCATCGTAAGACCTCTCTTTCAGCAAAGTTGGAGGAAACACCAGTCCAGCAAGGTACACAGTCAGTCAGTCAGTCGGCAATCAGGCCACTCAAAGGAAAGAGCTTTGAGAACGCCTTTCTGATCTGCAACTGGCCAGCCATTGTTGATACGTCCCCAATAGTCATCATGCATGGCTGGTAGTACCCCACAGATCTGGCGGCCAGTTCCCAGGCGATGGACGTAACTGTCGTGTCGACAGCCTGCCCCAGCTGCCGTCCGCTGTTGATTCAATGTTCTCCGAATTGATGTGTCAGTTCAGCATTTCAGCGATCAGCTCGGAAGTATCTCAGCTGTACTAATCTTCAATCGTCCCAACCCGTATGAGCGGGAAATTTTAAAATCGGGCCGGCTCCGACGTCCTGTTTTTTTTTTGGGGGGGGGGGGAGAAGAAGTTCCGATCTAATGCAACCCGGCCTGTGGCGAAATCCGCAACCCGGCATCCGCGGATTGTCCTCTTTCGGACGGCGCGGATTACTTGCGGCATATCCCTGAAGTGCCTCGTTGGATAGGAAATTGCCGGCCGTGGTATGAGCCAGGCTTGGAGAGCACCAGCGGCCAGGTTCAGCGCGATCCGGGGACGGTGGCCGGTGTGGTGCCCCCGGCCAGGTCCGCTAGCTACGGTCCCCGGTGGTGATTGGGGCCGGACGCGTCACCAGCCGCGGCCCGCTGGCTGCGGTCCCCTGTACTGATCGGGACCGGACACGTCACCAGCCGGGGCCCGCTGGCTGCGGTCCCCGGTGATGATTGGGACCGGACGTGTCACCAGCCGGGGTCCGCTGGCTGCGGTCCCCGGTGGTGATCGGGACCGGACGCGTCACCAGCCGCGGTCCGCTGCCGACACGCGGGTCTGCACGTCGGGGTGATCGGCCGTGCCCATCACGCTCGGCGGAAGCTGACTGTGCTTTGCCCCAGCTGAACTGTACGTGGGAGCAAGGAATGTGCAGTTTGGACCTCAGGGAGTAATGTTATGAGCATGGTTTGAACTAGTCCAGGATTTAAGTTTTAAACATAATAACGTAGTAAAAAAAAAACACCTGGATGACAACGAAAGCGGCGGATTGGCAAAACTCATACCGAACTATGATCTATTTTAGCTTTTATTTATATTATCATAACCGAGCTATTCATTATAGCGTTCAGTTGTAATAAATCGCCAGTTAAGCAGGTAATGGTCAGATTTCATGACTTGGAAAGATGTTTTGGCGCCAACATTGTATCCCCAAGCAGAAAATCGGCTGTGTGAGTGCACCAGTTTGCTTTGGGGACACATTCGATCCTAGGTGTTCCTTATGTAATGTCATTGTGCGATAAGAGAGCATGGTTTAACGACAAAACTGACAGGTTTCCACTCCACGGTGTATGATGAATGGTGGCGGAGAACGCAGGTCACACCTCATATCCGCGATGGGACACCCGAAGAAAAGGTACATGAATGTGTGTTGTGTTCTCCCTAGGCTCTGTATGAGCGACATCACGTAGTGCATGTCCACTGTCGTGTGTCAGTTTGTGCATGCTTGCTAAACTCGCTGCAAACAATACGCTAGTAGCCAAAGCTGACTGAATCATGGATGTGCACGGCCAACAAACAGGCTGCGCCAAACTTAGAGTTCCAGCTCCCGAACCTCTATCTTCACGCGCTGGCATTTGCTGCTGCTTGACAACAGTCTGGAATGCCCGAGAGTTTCAGGGGGCCTCCTGGACAAAATACCCCCTCCCCACAGAGGGCCCATTGTAAACTCACAGGGGCCCCTTATCAAATTGTTACACATATAATATCCCAGTGAATGAATGTTCACATTCAAAAAGTATAAAATGGCTGCCTTCTAATTACCCAGAAAAAGTATTTTGTAACTAAAACAGGGTGTTCTGTTCCCGAAAAGGCCCTCCCAATGCGTGGGAGCAGCCTCCTACGAACAGGGTGCTTACGATTCATAAAGGGGCCTCAGAACCAAGCCAAGGGAGCTCGCCATCCCAAAGCAGGACATTCTGATCCGGAACAGCGGCCATCTGATGCATGAAGGGAGGCACCCGTTCCAAAAATGGAGCCTACTGAGTATAGAGGAAGCCTCCTTAACCAGGGACCTCCTATCTCGTAACGAGGTCCCGCGAACAAACAAAGTGGCCCCTTAGCACAACATTGGGCCTTCTGAGCTAAAGCACTGGCTACCTTATTCATAAAGGTGACCTCAAGAGCCAGAAAACGTAGCAAATGTTATGTAGTAAAGGGTTTTTGAGGCTGATTAATGACTCTAGCTCGGCTATGTGGGCCACCTTGATCCGAATTTTGGTGCCTTACATGTAGGTAGAATGCCTCTTATGGCGAGAGGTGCACAAACCCGCCTACTTGCTTACAATGTGAGGGACATAACAACATGTGAAATGCTGTCCCTGTAAAACATGATTTTAATTTCTGCTCATCACCTTTAAGACGTATTAGATGGATTGAGGAGAAAAAGTCCCTCACAGCATGTCTTATAACCCGCAATTTATTCTAGCTACGACAACCCATTTCCACTGCTATCAGCTGTCAGCTGATTGGCTGTCTCATGGATGTGACTGTCTTTGGGCCTCCTCTGAGCCGCCTACACGCGACAGCCCCTTGGATTTGTATTGGCTTACAAGACAGCGTGAAAGAAGAGATGCAGTGAATTCAGCGGACGTGTTTAAAACGCAGCGCACAAAACGTTTGAAAACCTAACCAACCAGCATGGCGAAACGTTTTGAGGCTTGTCATACCACGAACTTGCCGTGGGGCGTCGGTAATCGCAGTGTGGTGTACGGGGTGTCGGTTCAGCTTTGTCGATGGTAAAGCAAGTTTGAAGTCTGAAGCCGTGCGAGAAGGAGAATGGCTGCTCTATCACAGAGGTATGCACAATGTGGCTATGAAGGTTGCATGTTTCAAGGCAAACTTCGGAACTATAAACGGCATCATTTGTATGTTCACAAGGTGGAACCGTGACCCTACGAATGCTGCTTTTGGAGTTGGTGTCGGGCGCTCTTGGATGCGATGAACTGCTGGTAAGCCACGATATTAACCATTTTATGTTCAGTGACATACCAGAAAGCGGCGCTGGTCAGCACGATCTGTTGTGGCTGGGAGGCCTGACTAGACTTTTTGTGGTGCCCTGTTTGTTGTGCACACATGTGCAGATGTTTTACCGCCGAATAACTTGTGCCATCAATAATGTGGTGTATGGTGCTAATCAACATCATTATGTCGTGTATGCCATGCTTGACCGAAGCCAGCTAGCATTTCCAACCGCATATGTGATTTAAGCTTTAGAAAATGCCTTGGATTTGCAATGTGTCAATTCATTCCGCTGTGTTAGAGCTATTTCGTTATTGAGATCACAGATTGCATTGACAGATGCAATAGTAATGGACGGATGTGCATATAAAACTAGTTATAGTCAGTTTTGGTGTCAATGCTTTGAAGAGAGTGTGCCCACTCTACTAAGGTCTTGTATTTGTCTTTTACACTTATATGGTTAGGTCACTAAAATACACAACCACGCTGTTAACTGTTCTTTTTAAAAGTGATGGGAAAAGAGGCATGAGACCACGACAGTAAGTGATTACCGTTCGAATATTACATTAAATGGCACAAACAGTGATGAGCCAGATGGCTATCCGCGAGTATCTTGTGGTAGACGGGTATCTTGTGGTAGAAACCCCCAAAACTTTGGGGGCCAACAATGTTCTCTTGCCCCTCCCCTCTGTTTGCCGGCGCAGGGGGAAAACAACTCCCCTTCCGGTCCCCCTTCTGCGCCGCTCCTGCTCCAGGTCACCGCGGTCGGTAGTCCGCCAAGGACTCCGGCCGCCGATCACGCTGCCATCTGGTGGGCGGAGCAGCAAGCGGGCTCGGCCCCGGCCGGATGTGATAACATCGGAGCTGAATGGGCGCCGGACGGGCCTAGACCGATTGAGCTGATCGCTCCCCGGGGAAGCTAGCGCCTGGGGTCTCTCAGAGCCTGGGCCGCCGTTTCAGGCAGGCATCATGGATGTTTAATGGCGGCGCAATTCACCTGGCTATCAGCAAATTAATTATCCGCACGACGCCCATTCGGGGAGATACACGAGCGTCGCTGGGCTTCAGATAAGCGGACGCGCCGCCCGCCCCTGGTGACGGTGCCGGGGCCCAGATGCGGCGAGCTCGATAATGCCGTCCGGAAGCTGTCTTGACCGGGGTCATGTTCTATTAACGCGTTGTTTCGTCAGTCTCGATCCGGTGCCGGGGGTGAAAGCGTCTCGAAAAGCATTCAAGCTCGTCGCACCTAATTGACACCATCTGAAATGCGCTTACGTGATCTTTATAAGCTTCGGAGCTGAAAGCTTCTCTCTCCTTAGAGCGATTCAACCGGCCCTCCTGGTGAGGGATATCTACTTACGCCACGTACCCTAGCATTACGATTCGACGTATTGAGTGACCCCAAAATTATCGAACTCAGTGCAAGATCAAAGCTACCGTGCGCATTATAGTGGAAACATCGCATGCCGTTGACAGATGCGTTATTTTTCAAACACTCGCAGAATCGTGGTGGTGACATTGTACGTCACGCTCTGTCAAAAATATCGCCCCGTCGTTTGCTGCGGCAATGTCCGTCACCAGCCTCATGTCGGGCATTGTCGCAGCCGCTCCGACCCCAGCCTGGCGGCCGACAGCGCAACTCACTGACCTCAGCTCCAACAACACCTGCGCCCCCCCCCCCCCCTCCCGCCCCGCGTCCGAACATGACCCCGGGCGGCAGCGGTGTCGCGGCGGTCGCGTCGCCCGCCCGACCCCGCGACCCGCGGCGGGCTAAACTGCGACGACACCGCGGAGAGGGCTCAGGGGTAGGCTACAGACACGGCTAGTAACTGGACACCTGCGGCGGCGCCGCGCTCGACGTGGCTGCACAAGGAAGGTAGTCAGTATTTACCTGTACACACCTGCGAAGACGCCCAAACGGACCGTAATCATAGCACGCATCTATCTTTCATTGATACATCAATCACACATCCGGCTGCCGGGGCGGCCGTGATCAATTACTTTATGATGACAGAATGACTGCGGACATTAACAATCTGGCTTAGCGCGCCAGGCCACGCCTAGACTTGACGCAGAGGATGCCTTCTCGTGCCGTTTAGGTTGGCGTATACCCTGTTAGAGCCGGTGTGAACATGGCGCGCCAGTCTGCTTGCCATGGGAATGTCACGTCGCAGCGTATGCGTCGATAGAGGATGGGCGGTGCGTCGGGCATGTCACTTTTCGTCGGCGTCGAGCAAACAACGCACGCTCCACAGCGGTAGCGTTTGTGTGGTATACTCGCACGTAATGGAACGACGAGAGAGAGGAGTATGGGAGCAGACATTGGGTATATGCAGTGGAATACGACGCCAACACCGAACCTAAAGCACAAGGCTGTCTGTTTTAAGCGAAACGCTGGCCGTTTTCAGTCGCCGCTTTGCAACTTACTTCATGTGACGATGGCCATAGCATTTATCAGTCTTCTCCGAAAATGCGATCAGTTACGTACACTATGCCCTTGTTTTCAGATGCTGACAACCCACACACATCCCCACTAGAGGTCTCCATGGACTGAATAAACTCCCGCGTTTAGAACAAGTCTGTATATCAGAATGGGCTGGATCGTAAAGCTGAAAGTACCATTGATTAGGGCTGGATTCATTAAAATACCGGCCATCACAATACGACTTGAGCGGACGAAGTGCCCGACGTCGATTGAAGGAGTCGTAAATGTGCCCATTTACGCTGAATGGAAGATTGCGCGCCGAGCCCGGCGCAACGCATTTTGTTTTGCTGCGATGGCTTGGGACCGAACCGGAGTTCGATTTGTGATCGATAGAGATCGGTGAACGGGTGAACTGTATAAGTCTGGTACCTTCGGAATCTTATCCATGTAGAGCTCTACCCAGGGAATAGTTTATGAATGAAATCAATGCATCCAGCACACAACTAAATATAGTTAATGCAATCGGTAAAACGTAAGCGGTAATGGCTTGGGAGACTGGCTCAAACATCACAACTCGAGGTCAGCGGATGAAACATTCCTTCCTCGTCGCGCCCCCTGTGTGCCTCACAAACGCCGGCGGGGGCGCCAACGCTTGACTTCCCTGGACGCTTCACTGATGCGAGTTTCGTTGGGCCGCGTCCGGTCCATCCGGCCATCGCCGCCCACCGTCCGGCGCACCGGTGGCGGACTGGGCTCGGCCGGAGGCCCGGCCCGGCCCCCGCCGCCGGCCGCTCCGCGACGCCCGGCTCCGGTCGCTCTGCCGATCTGGCCAGGCGCGCCAGGGAGCGTGCGGCGCCAGCGCCACCCAGCCTCGGGACGCTGGCGCCGGGCGCCGCCGAGGCCGTCCATGCGCCGGCCGGCGACGCTCCTCCGGCGCCCCTCAGGTCGGGTCAGGCCATGGCTGCAACAGAACAGACGGTTGGTCAGAAGTTGCCATCGCACGTGACACTCAGCAAGCCGCGGGCGCCGTCGACGTTCGGCTCGCCCCGCTATCGGGGGGGGGGGGGGGGGACGACGCCCCGCTAGTCCCAGTAGTTGGGGAGGCAGCAGTCGACGATTGGTTCGTCCCACCAGGGGGTGGGGAGGGAAGGGGAGGCAGCAGTCGACGCCCGGGTCGTCCCGCACGTCAGGGAGGCAGCAGGGCATCGCGCCGCCGGCCCCCGGCCCTCGTCTGTGACGGCGCCGGAGGTACACCAGCGACCGCCGTGGGGCAGCGATAGGTCAACTGCCTTCCCAGGACCGACAGTGTGTAATTAAGTATGATCCGGTGCCTTCCGAACAGGTGCATATGTGATCCAGACAATGATAGTTATGCATGTCCTGGCCTTGAAAAATGGCAGGCGTAGTCATATCGATACAAGACGAATTTCTTCATTGTGTACTATTGGTACTCGGTTCACGCTGTGCAAGCTGATACCGTTAATTCCACGCACTGATTGTTTGCACTAAACCAAGCCGATAGTTAAGCACCTTTCTAGGCACAAAAAGACTCAAAATAAACAGACCGGCTTTCAGGCGCCCAGCTTGGGGAGATTACAAGTACATGGCTGTTCACGCCATGCGTATATATCGGTATACACATTGTGGCATGTGTATGTCGTGGAATGCAAGGCACAACGCCATGCGTACGTATTGGTATGCACACAGTAGTTAGCACTGTCAAGATACCTTTGTAAAGCATGCTATCTGTACAGCGTAGGGCTGTGAGCACCTGTAAGTCAAGTACAACTGATTAAGCAAGTCATGTGTACAACTTAAGATACGTCCTTCATGGTGCATTGAACATTTAACTCTAAGCCAACACGGCTTTGAAACATGCACTGCAGATGTAGACATTTGGGCATGTATTACTCCTCAGGTGCCGTGTACAATACGCGTTCACCTGTCCGTTTAAAAACAATCAAGTTGGAACTCGCATATATATATATATATATATATATATTATATATATATACTATATTATATATTTATATATATATGTATATATATATACGCAATATTATATATATATAACATATATATGTTATATATATAATATTATATAATATATAACTACATGGTGTATAAACGAAAACGGCCAGCGCTCATTTCCCATAAGCAGCTCGGAAATGCTTCAACCAGAAAGATAACCATCATTCCGTGTCGGTGCCCTGATGAAATGAATAGCCCCCAACGACCAAAAACGGTAGTTGTGCTTTCAATTCAGTAGCTTTGTCTCCGTTTTCGGTGACCACGTTCTAGCTACTGCGCTAGAGTTTGATGGGCGCATTTGCGACGACCGGCACGGCAATGCCCTGCCAGTCTTCGTTCCGGACTGGCTGTCGCCGAATGAAAGCCGTGTTCGCCGTTGATTGGATGGGGCTTCGCGTGCAGCATCAACGCTCAGATCGTGACGCCGACGAGCTTTTCTATCGGTCCACCGCTGGGCAGGCGGAGTCAACCTTGGGCTGTCGGGGATACCGGGGTGGGCTCGGCTGGACTCTCGGGCACTGGATATGGGGTTCTTCGGTGCCCATCGACCGTGTGGAACAGCAGGCGCTCACTTGTATAAATTTCATATAATCCGTTTGTATAATTCACGCTACGCACGCGTGTGAGCCTGCACCTGTCGGCGAATAAACAGGCGCGTGCTAATAGTCGGGCTCCATTAGCGAGGCTAATAACCCGTATGCGCCGGACGGTAGTCAACAACAGGCCATGGCCCTCACCCCCTTCGCGCAGCGGGCCGCGCCGCAACAAGCGAATGGGGCACGTGGCTGGTGCGCGGGGGAGGGGAGGGGAAGGGGGAGGACGGCGCGGCGCCGACAGCGCTGCCCGGCACCTGGCCGCAGCGACACGCCCTTTACTTACACAGCGCCTGAAGGCGTGTTCACGGACATCGGCACAAAGGCGATGCTGGGCTGGTGTGGGAGTGTGTCAGAGTGGTCCGTAGCTTGTTTGGCCCGCCGTGGTCCGTTTTGTCAATGTATGAATTAGCCTTCCGACGGCATGCGAGTGATGCGAGTCAACAGTCACATTCAGGGTTGTTCAGTCCCAACTATCTAGCCCTAGGTTCACGTGAGCTTCCCGTGACTGAAGCGTGCTTAGTTTTGAGTTTTTAGGAGGAGCCGCTGAGACGCCTTCGTAGGGCGAAGCTAGGGAAAAAATAACGCTTGTGGGCCGAGGGTTAAATAAGGGTAGGGGAATGAATTGTACTATTAAGTTTTCGTGTGCATGCTTAAGCTATCGTCTAGGCTACCGCGGGATCGTCTAGCTCTGAATTAGTATTGATATTATCAGTAAAAACCCGCGCACTGAGATAACACATACAAATAACTTATCACGCAGATCCTGCTAAGATTGGTGATTCTTCGCTCATGCCGAGAGCAGCAGCGTCAACAGAGCCACCTTCCGGTCCAGGCACCGCTTTAACAACGCAAGCACACCTTCCTGGTAGAGCATCGCGCGCCTGGTAAGCACCGCAAACATAGTGTGCATTATGAACCCCGCACAAACGCTGATACCCGCCTGAGCCGGACCAAGCACACTCATTTCCGGCGGTCTGTTGCCTAAGAGGCACAGCAATCAAGGATGCTAGGTATAATGGAACAAATGCAAAGTGGACCGCATCGCGCTGTGCACTAAGGTTTAAATGCTAAGTAGCATGCAGCTGAGAATAAATTTGTAGTTAATCCCATTAATAACCGACATCACCTAGCAGCTAGCTTTCTACGGTATTATATTTGCATGGCCTGAGGACTTCATGAGGTTTTCTGGAGAGGTGTACTGTCATAATTCACAGCGTGAATTTGTGACCGCTCCAGTGAACGCCAGCAGGTTTGATAAATGGGCAGTCATTCCCCGTTAACGGCAGAGTATGCATCACCCCTTGCGGAGTTAGCGATGGAGCCAGCTAGGTCTCAGCAAAGGGCGCTCGAGGCCTCGGTTGCAGTCAATTTCAGGTAAGCGGGGGTGTTTCGGCTCCAGCACAAATCTTTCCCTTCCGGTTATCGCTCCAGGCCCAGTACGCCCTCCTCGGCCTATGATTAGTTGATTCAAAACTTCCTCCTCGGTTCATGATTGGTTGATTCAACACCTTCTCCTCGGTTCATGATTGACTGATTCAGTACTTCCTCCTCGGTTCATGATTGCCTGATTCAGTACTTCCTCTTCGGTTCATGATTGGCTGATTCAGTACTTCCTTCTCGGTTCATAATTAGCTGATTCAGCACTTGCTCCTCGGTTTATGATTGACTGATTCAGTACTTCCTCCTCGGTTCATGATTGCCTGATTCAGTACTTCCTCCTCCTCGGTTCATGATAGGTTGATTCTCAAGTGGGGCCAACGCGGAAAGATATCACACTGAGCACTAGCTTTCATGTAGGATGACACGAACGAGCTTGTGAAATTGTGACTGATGATCATGTATGGTGATACGGACGCTCTATGATTACTGCAAGATCGCATAAGGCTGAGCCGGGCGGCAGATAGTTCGCAAGAATGGATAGCTTCTAGACGAAATTACGCAAGCCACATATCTGTTGACGGTTATGCCGTTCAGTGCCATGCATATCACTACCGATGCTTATCAAGACAATTTATCTCTTTAATCGCAGTTTAGCCTCAAGCAAACAACTTGTGACATTGCACCACGTGAATATCAGTCATGCTGTCGAGTAGTAAGCCCCAACACAAAGGACTGCTAAGGACCTTTATCCTGGCTGAGTTTCTGGTTACACTAATGATGCTTTATGCACAGCTTTGGGTGCATGCATATATATATATATATATATATATATATATATATATATATATATATATATATGCAGGCTTGTGCTTTAGTCACCCTTATATATATATATATATATATATATATATATATATATATATAGGGTGACTAAAGCACAAGCGCCCAGCTGAGCCAGTGTCCAACGCTGTAATCAGCATGGAGACGTCATTCGTCACGAGCACTCGAATTTCCAAGAGAGCTCTCATACATTGCCTCATGCTGCAAAACCACGCTCAACTTGTATGCATGCAAACTTTTTCGTGGCATTTTTCATTAACACCTTATGTATTAAGTGAGTAAAAACAGGAGAAAGCAGCCTCCCTGTGCAAAATAGATAGATCATGGTGCTACTCTCCCGGTCTTTTTATGGCCTCCAGATACACTTGGTCAGAAATATGCTTACATCGATCACATTCAGTTAAACTTAGAACATGGACATACTCCAAAACAGCGAGCAGCCCACAATACTGTCGAGTTGAGAGATACCAAATCCAGGATCACATACAATATCCTTATCTCGTACTTTTGTCGTTCCGGATGTCAGCAAAAAAGTTTTAGGCACCAGTGAAAATTCTATCACAAGAAAACGAATTATTGAGACATGCGTAATTTATTCAGCGTTTCGGCGTTTAAGAACGCATGCTCGAAACGTTGAGAAACAAGATTTTCCAACGTACAGCGCTTTAAAAAGCAAACAATGCGCATGAAAGTGGAGCATTGCTTCCATCGGTGACAGTTGTTTATCAGCAGCAAAAAGTCTGGAGTTCTGTTCCAAGAGACGAGACGGCGCAGATTTTCCACGATCCTAGACACGCTGTTTGACAGGCACTGTCGGCTCACCTCGTCAGGCGAGAGTTTCTTAGCGAACAGCTTTAATTTGATAAAATAGCGTCCTTTTGCAGAAACTGACTGACACCAAAGATGAGCCAGCGCCTAGATTTGATTGTGTAGACTAAAACCGTCACCTGTTGGACAAACAAGGCCTTTGGCTCATTGCTCCATGCGTGCTGTCAGCAAGAAGGGGCCTTGAGGACATCATTGTATATGCTTGAAACCCAGAAATTTGGAACCTGCGGGACACATGCGCGGCGGCCAAACACACGCTTCGGCGCACCAGAGGTGAGCAGCGGCGCGGGCGGCTACCCAGCGAACACAAGCGGCCTCCCTCTTCACATTCCATCCGGGATGTGGTGGCACGAGCTGCGGATGAACTAGCTTGGGCCCGTTGCGCAATCAAGAACTGCATTTGTGGTACATGGCTGGTTCGTTGTCAGAAGTGAGTACGCAAATGGAATGGATCGTGGTGCAACGCCGTCCAGCGACGGGAATACGCATCGTGCCACTTTGAGGATCGAGATTGCACTATGCTTGTGTACGTGGCTATTGCCGTCGACACTACATCATGCACCAACTAGTGGCAAATGCAAACATCGCTTCGGCAGCTATGCACGACACTGAAAACGGTTATGCTGTTATAAGGCTTCTGTCAAGACTGATGGCTCGACAGGATGTCTCCTCGTGTAGCGTGGGCGTGGGGGTATTCATCCGCGAATAGTGTGGGGTGCACTTGTATAAATAACCGCTACACCTAGGCAGCAGTAACCAGACTGACCGGAGGAGTGGCATATGCATCTTGTCCAATTGCAGTCGAAGCGCGAAGTTTCGTCCCACTGCCTTCATTCGCAGTTCCCTCGGCCGTTTAGCCCAAACCTAGACTTAGCCCACTTCCTGGACTGGATCGATGTCGAGAGATTGCTGCTTCAGCTCTTGCATAGCCACTTCTCCATCCACTGTGCCAGTGGTAGAAGTCATGAAATCCGAACGACGAAAATATCGCAATAAATGCTGACCTCTTCTGACCCAGAAGCGCAGGTTTCATGTCTATCTTGCCTGGTTGGGTGTGTGCTGAATCATGTCCGTTTCAAATCATTCCTCTGCCTTTTATGTTATTTTTTACAGCCTTAAGATACATTAGATCACATTCCTTCGTCGAACAACGTCTGAGCCATACCGTCAAGTCTGGTTCCGAAGCGGTGACGAACATTACGAGCATTTTACACCAGATGTGGTAAACTTAACATTGGGCGTTCAACTGATCTCACCTGTAGCTATGCAAGACAGGTCTAGTGCTGTAAACGATCCTACGTGTTGTCAAGATGATGGCAGCTTATGTTTTTAGAAATGCTAACCGAATGCCGGTGACACGATTGTAAACAATGGTCGAGAAGGTGAACAGATTCCAGAAAAAAATATATCGTCACTATTTTTGAGATTGCGGCATCGCAGAACCCAGCCGATGAGACCTTCAGGACCACGGCGCCAGAACAGGCCTGAAGCTCATAACTCGCCCCTGCCGACACCATGGAAACAGGCCAGAGTAGTTGTAACGGTGCTGACGATGCTCCAGTCCATCACCCGAGAGCCCCTCACCCGCTGAGGTATGCCTCCCGGGCAGCCCGCCAATGGCTGCCGAGGAAGCGCAGCCAGACCGATGAATGAAGTCCGCTCTGAGCGGCCGCGCCGTGATGACTCTCCCCAGACGCCAGAGATCGAACGCGATCGCGAGAGATGGCGATCATCGGCCGAGCTTGGCGCGCACGGCGGGAGAGGGGGGGGGGGACGGGTCAGCCGCTTCGGACGGACCGGCCCCGGCCGCGCGGTCCCCAGCGCTGATTGCCTGCCGGACCGATAGGCCGAAGCTGGGTGCGTCGCTCTGAATGAGCGTTGTCACGCCACAGACCGATCGGGGTCCGTGACGGGCCCGACCGGCACGGCCGCGCCGCCGCCGCCGCCGCCGTCCAAAGGTCGACCGACGACGGCCGCCGACCAGCGCCGCCTCCCCGCCGAGATCAGACGACACTGAGTCGGCGATGGCGGAAGCGCCTTAGCGGAAACCAGTCACAGGCGATGACGGTGGCTTACTCTGATGACGTCAGCTTAGGGGAGGTCACGTTCTGTCTGTCCAAAGAAGCGTCCCTAACGTTCCACGATCGACCGAGCTGGACTTGGGCTGAGCGAGCGCGGGACGATATTTAACGTTACCTGCTGTAGCATGACGACCGCAACTCCTTGTCAATTCAAGTGAAGCGCATGACGATGCACGGTGCAAAATTAAGCTCATTTCGTCCACATCGCCCATGAATTATAAATACCATGCGGTTCAGCTCCGCACTTAAAGAGAGTTTTCCTGTTGATCAGGATCATTACACGTTTTATAATAATTACCTGGGTTTAACCACAAAAGCAGCGCATCACATATAGCACACGTAATGGAGACATTTCTCGTTCCGATCGCTGTAGGGCTTGAAATTCTTGGCCGGGTCAAGCTAGAAGCCCCGGATTTCCGCACATGGATGTATCGATGCGCTCTTCCAATTGTGCTTTATCATTCCAATATTATGTCTTATTTCAACGCTCTCCCGGTTGATTTCAGCATCACATTTTAACCGATATTTTCCCACTAGCCAGTGTTTTTCAATCGAATCCAGTCAGATCCGTGCTTGCCGCTGATATGTTCTAATCTAGTCCTGTTGAAAAGAATGTTCAACATTTGAAGATACTGAGGTGAACATCAGATATGATAGGAAAAGCTTATTTGTAGGTAGGCTTTCAATGTTCAAAAGCGACCCAAAGTTGCAAACTTTCAAAGTTTGTAAAAATGCGCCCCATTACGTCATCGTTTGATGGCGTCATGGAACCGTTTTGTGACGACGGCAAAACCTGGCAGCATCTGGTAGCTAGACCTACAGAATCCCTCGTAATGCACGAGAGCTGACGCCAGCCGGCCATTTTCTTCGTGGGTGCTGTGGTGACGGTGGGTTAGTGAATGGTTTTGTATAGACTTTTTGTCTTGGTGCTGGTTGTAGAAAACCTTTGGTGGACTGTTTGACATACGCAACGTAGCAATCACTGACTTTTATGGCCGGTTATCAATATTAAAGCGCGATATGCTGTAAAAACTGTCATATAGTGCCCTGAATCTCTTACCAAACCTTGCCAACGACTA
>NW_023596225.1:7974235-8021294 GCF_011947565.3 Pollicipes pollicipes | reverse complement strand
TGTTGCAGATGTACAGCTCAGGAACCAAAGATGTTATGAAGGACAGGATTGTGTGCAGAACTGAAAGAACTTCAAGATGGCCATTTCACTTCGAACCCAATATTAATGTGGAGCACTCCCTTCAAAAAAGCAACCAGAAGGCATAAAAAGACACAATCCTTCCTGCCAATGTACAAATTAGGATTCACTGTCTCAACTGAATGCATACTTCCTCTCTTTACCTCACTGTAGTTCATTGTATCCCTAAAAAAACACTGTGGCAAGTAGACTGAGACAATGAATATGAAATCATCCCTGACATGAGTCCTTTACCATTTCCAAATGCTTTCTAATTAGTTTTCAATGATGCATAAAGTAGCAAAGTATATGATGATAATTGCATTTCAAAGGGCTAGATACCACAATCTAGTTGTTTTCTTACTGCTGTTGGCATCATGTGTTACACAGGTTGTTTCATGCAGCTCCAATTTGCTAAGATGGCATGGGTTGTTTAAGATAGCATGGGTAAGCCCCCATGCTATGTTATTGCTAAGACATGGGTTATATTTTGTTTAAGACCAGGACTACCTCCTACCAGTACGCAAAAATTTTAATTTACTGTGATGGATGCCCATACCCTTTTGAAGCATTAAACTTCATGTTCATGTGCACCATACTCAGGTCAGGCCAAATTGCGGTAATTTTTCCAAATATTGCTGCACTTAAAACTTTCCAACAGCTAATTATGCCTGAACTCACCATAACAATATCATAAACCTCTGAAATGTTGGCCATCTACATTCTTATATTGTTTGTGACTATGTGCCACTCTGTGTACCCAGGTTAAAGGCTTATGTACTCTAGAAATATTGCCTGTGATACCACTGCTATGCTGGACATTTCTAACACATCATTCAGCAAAATGGCCTCTCTCCACTGCTGAATGATGATTACAGGTTAACACATCAAAAATTTATGTGCCATATAGTTCATTTTTTTACAGAACTGCTTATTCTGCCCCCAACAATTTATCAACTGTCTTTTATTGCTGGGTCAACCATGTATTGCATTATCTATTTGCACTGCCGCATATTGACACCAGTCCAATTTGCACAACATTCAACAAAGCAGGTCACGTTTCACTACAATTTAACTGTGACATAAACACATGATGTTCCCACTTTCAAAAACCAGCAAAAATCAACCAGTCAAGCATGACGCGTTAGCGGGAGATATCCAAGATACAAGACAAAGCAACCGAGAACAAAAGGTGCTTGAAGTGGCGCATCGTGGTCTACGCATCCAAATCGCGCTCCGCGTCTAAACAGTAAGAACCACATCTGCCAAAGACAGAAAATGGTTTACAACCTAAAATAAAGCAGATACTTACCCGAGAAGTAGCTTAAAAACAAGAAATCTCCGACTACCGACAAGGGTATCACCGGCAGACGGAACGGAACTGAACGAGGAATCAGCAGCGACGCAGTCAACAACGGCACAACAGTATGGGTGCGATATTACAATACTGACGCGGGAACAGCGTGTTTGGGGCATGAGGGCAGCTAATCATAAAACTGCAAAATGTGTCCTCAATCGCGGCGGTAGTACGAATGCTTCAAAGAAAAAATGCGCTTGCACATGTAATATGTGCCCAAAATGCGTTGGTCTATTGATTTGTGTTTTCTCCTCAAGTGCCATGATTTTCCTGGCGGTGCGAACAAACCACAGTTTTTGTTATACTGGTATGTGGTGTCACCAAGGACGGCGTCAGTGGGAAAGGCGGGAACGTGTCCCCTCTTTCTTGGATAGGAGACAGTCCCCGCCATATCTTAACAACTTTCTTGCAAAGAAAGACGCATTATTTGCAAGCATTTTCGTTCAAATGAACCGATTTTTTTCACCGCAGCGAGCTTCCATATTTGTTTGTATCGAATTGCTCACGATGCAATATTATTGAGACCCATCCAAATGGCCACTAGACGACATCAACAATATCTCCCAAAAGTGTTCAATGCTTTCGGTCCAGAGCCTATGATTAAAGGCAGATTGAAATTGGCTGGATCACCACAAGCCTGAAAATACATGTATTTCAATTATTATTGAAAAGCATTAGTATCTCTTGAAAAGGTGACAACTGATAACCCGTGGTGCCTGCCTTTCATTTTGCCTCCGAGTGTGAAAGTTGTTTTCGTACTCTCTGGTCTAATAACTATCACGTGTTTAACGTCCCTTGCACCTTTGTGTTAGGCCTTGCACGACAGCTTTGAAGCGCAATTAGAAATAACCCAGCAATTTTGCACTTTGTTTATTATGCTCATTGCTCACCTGGAAGCGTTATTTGGCATACCATGCATGATACCGTCATCATCAAAAAGGCTACAGCCTCGCTGATTTGGAGGAATGTGTGCGGCAGTTAATTTCATGAAGTTTACGCCTCTAAAAAATGTGGCAACATCCAATCGAAGAAAGTACATTTCTGTTTTAAACGTTATCGCTATGAACAATTCGTGGCATGAACGCTTCGAACAGCTTTGGGTGATCGAACTACTATCTGAAACGAACAACCTGAGCCAAGATCGGCCATAAGCGTTCGAATGATCTATCCCTTTCAATGCTCTCCGAGCTTTCCGACCACGCCGCTGCGCGAAGCTTTTGGCACCTTCCGTTTTTAGTTAGTTTTTTAGTTAACATCCCGTGTGCATATTTCAAGTTCCAATCAAAATGAATAACTGGCTGAAGTCATGCCCAAGGGAAAACTTTCCACGACAACTGCAACAAATTTAACTCGTTTAGATATGGACATTGACAGACTAAGATAACACTTTTGCGTTTATGTCCTATAATGCGTTACACGCATTTGGCATGCTCACCATAAAATGACTTTTGGATTCTCAACAAAGAAATTATGCATTTCCTTCCCTCAATTCGACCCTGGCACAGTCTGACCTATTATGGTCACTGATGGCTCAAATTTTTTTCCAAGTTAAAACGAGACATGTCCATTTCACTCCCAGTGACATATTCTGTTCGCTGGGGTTTTTTCTGTGCGATGCTCAGAAAGTGGGATCCGGTCCAACCGGCCGAGCAAAGCATAGTGAAGAACGACTGGGCCTGGGTTAATCAAAAAGATCTTCGTCGCTTTGAGATTTGACCTCTTTTCACTTCTAGTGAAATTGACCTTGATTTAAGGCAAATCACTTCTTTACTCAAACTGTCCCACAAATGGCTTCCTGTACCGTTCTCGGTCTCGTGCTCGTAGCACCTGCGTCTGCGGAGATGCCGTACCCCAGGCGCTAGGCTGGAATCCCGGACACGCTCGGGTTGAGGCATTCGCATTTTATGCAGATGAACTTATTTACTGGTTTCTGAATAACGCGCGGGGAACAGGCTCATTTCTTATACTACACAATTACAGGCTAATAGACATTTATCTCGCCGTAGAGGTCAACTGGCACTGTTATTAACTTCTTTCTGAATCTATTTTCCTGTCGTGATGTCTCATAAGTCGTTCCAAAAAAGGAAACAATTCTGAAAAATCCCGCGGTTCTTCAGTCAGCCTATCCTGATGTTAATGATCCCGGTGTGCGAATGCTTCAACCTTTGCTGGTGCACGCAGGAGGGGGGGGGGGGGGGGGGGGGGGGGGGGGGGGCGAGCTGCCGGTTCGCAGGATATGATCGGTGACAAACTGGACACTTCTGCGAAGTATTTGGAGACAAAATTGCGAAAATGGAGAAAATGCAACAGACCATCGCAGCTAGACGAAACTCGAAGCTTACTATTGGTTTGCACCCGCTATAACTTGCAGCGTGTGCTTGTGTAGAGCATATGCCGGAAATACTGACGTTTATTTGTATTAGCCAGTTGACCCAGAAAATGCCAACAAATGTAATAAATTTGATCAGGATATCAGATGACAGATCAGGTCAGGTGACCGAAATATATTGTAGGTGATCAGATAGCAAACATATGACACAGGCTGTACTATATCAGTACTGATCCACAGACAGTGGTGATATCACAGATATATCTATGGGTGACAGTGTTTTTCCAACGCCCTCAGATCAGCACTTTTCACACGTTTTCAGCCAAGATTCACGTCGCATACAAAGCAGTACAAAATTCCCAATAACTATGCTTATTTCCGAGAATCGTGGCTGGCCTCCGCGCCCCGCGACGACCGTGATCAGCCCGCTGCGCGGCCTTTGGAGTCGTGCCATTTGAGCCAGATGGCCTCGGGCGGTTGTCATGCGGGTGTGATTTGGCTTCAGTGCAAGGCTGCGGGCCGCCGTTGGTTGTCTCCGTATCGTGAGAAGCTCTTCGGGTGGAAGGACGTAGCCAATCATCATTCTTGACGGCGCTGTACGGCTCCCATAAGACTCTTATTTGGAGTGTGGCTCTGGTAGAAGCGTGAGAAAGCGCTACCGATCTAGGAGGCCCGTTGTGTGTGGATACCCGAATTGTACCTTGAGAAGCCAACAGAGGATGTTGAAGCGACGCATGTCAAAGATTCATCCTGTGATTCCTGCTGCCTGGAGGAACTGCGGCTATGGGGTACGAGGCCGGGTATCGCCGGTGACGGCCTCGCACACTGCCTGCCGCGCGGAAGATTTTAAGCGGTTTACAGGAGTGCGCTGAAACGCTTTTTATTATCATTATGCCGTATATAAAGATGAATGAAGGTAAAGGGAGTGCTCAAAGTGTCTTGTGATCTCCTGACATCAATTTTGCAAGAGTTCCGTACTAGATTCCGCTGATTGAGATCTGTTAAGAAATGCTAGTGGAGGCTCAGCAAAAAGGAAAAAAGGCTGAGACTGCCGGCGGCTTATTTCCTATTTCGTAGCATAATCTAGCCTTATGATTAGACAAAGGATCCGATTTCATGTGTCCACATATTTAAATTTAATCCATACACTGCCGAGAGACGGCGATGAGCTTTAGTGAGACAGGCTGAGGCATCGGATGTGAAATTTGAGCATGAGTCGCCACGACTATGGAATTGCTCATATCAGCAGTGCTGCAGCTGATATCACCATTTTTTTCCTGGTTTTATCCTCGTCGTAGTAGTCAGAGCCCGCCGAATATCGCCCCTGGTACTGGGAGCTGGATAGTTCGCATTCCGGACCAGCGAGAGGTTCCTAGCTATTGTTCCTAAGAAGGATTCCACGGTCTTTAGAAATTTGGTGCGGCAGTTGAAACACGGAGGTGCTATGACTGTTACCCTAGGATCCTGGACGCGACTGACCTCGTCCTGGATCCTGATTGACAGGTGGGAATGATGTCAGTTCAAATGAACGTTTGTGATTGGCACAGCGGGAGGCAAGGACCAGTTATCGAGAGGCGCATTGGTTGTAGTTCAAACCAGTGCGTCCCTATAGATCATGTGATACTCTCTTTCCCAAAGCAAAAGTGCACTTCGAAAATAACGAAAATGGTAAACGCCATAGGAGAGAACTCTATATACTATAACGTTTCACTGAATTGGCGAAATAATAGCCTCATGTTTGAGCTTTTTCCCTCTAAAAAGTGTTTCGAAATTTTGTAGCATTTATTACGCAAGCATTTCAAACAAACTAATTGGGCTACGACCATTACAGAGCACACCCGTTGGAAGAAACCAGGCAAATAAAATTTATTTCTTCCGTGGTGGTGAACAGGGTCCAATAGGATTTCACCCGCAGGAGCGGCTACTTCAAATTAAAATTATGAGCTATTCGGAAGGATTTGGAGAAAACTGGTATAAGTGGACAAGTCCCACGCGTCGGATCCAACAATAAGCGACAAATATAAAAAGGTGGCATACTTTTTTCTGAAGCAACGTCGGTCCTCCGCGCGCTCCGCGGCACCGCCGGCGGCGGTCCGCCGTCCGCGCCGGCCGTAGATCGCCGGCGGTGTATCCTGAAAACCACCGCTGACCCGAAATAAAAACGCAAGGCACCCGTTTGCGGTGTCAAAGCATGCGCAATGGGTTCTCCATAGTCTACTGAAAATGTGATCCGCGGCCCGTGGAATCGTAGGCTGCGACCCGCCGCCCACGCAACCCGCAAAAGTGCACCTGCTCCGAAACTAAAAATACTAGGGTTGCATGTGTGGTGTAGAAACTCGCGCAACAAATTGCCCACAGCTCTTAAACGTTTGGGCGCGTCACAAGCGTTTTTTTTAACCTTTTCCTATGGGAGCGCTAAAAAAGGAATGCTGGACGATTAGTTAGCCTGCGCGCTCCAACTTCACACGCTTCCTGCAGCCGTCAATTCTCCCTGTCTGGGACAACAAGTGGACCGCAAGTTTGATGTGTCGAAATGATTCGCAGGTCCTTCGGAAGAAAGAATGGGCATTACTATACTCCGTAACGCGAGTGGTACCGAACAACTGAAAAAATAGAGGAGTGACTTTAAGAACTAGGCTCCAAATTGAACAAAAGCAGGCGACTGCTTTATAATCAAATTACTGTTCTCCAAACCAAAGGGCGAAGGTCATCCGCAAAATCGATGAGTTATAACCCGGAATGGGCCAGTCCGCAGATGACCACAATATTTCCAATTATCACACCATTTCCAGCAATCCACCCAGCCCGGAAACGGCAGCTTGCAGCGACGCAATTTTCAGAATTTAGGATCATCTTCATTTAATCTTCTTCTTAATTTCAAAACTTGCAGCAAAACGCGCCATATCCTTTGCGTTCACGCCCTCAATGGATAAGTGACAAAAATTTCATGTGCGCTACTTGTAGGAAAAGGTCACACTCAACGACATTACCGTGCTCAAAACAGTTCCCATCCTCAAACTTCAAAATATCCGTCCGGGAAGCTACATCGTCCCTTTGTTACTGGAGTCGAGCAGATGGAGAACAGATCTGAAAATGGTTTCACTGGAAGCTGTCTTATATGCTGTGACTGTTTTTTCGCCGCAAGCAGCAATTTTTCCTGTCAATGGAGTGCAGCGCGCATGATTCCGGAGAGATCACCATCCAGGCAAGACCAACAAATTTTAATGGAGGTCTCTCTCAGTTCTGGACTCTGGAACCCCCCCCCCCCTCATTTTATGCCATGCGCCCGAAATACCGACATTGCACGTTACAAATTACTTAGGACAAGACAGAACATTTCAGCGGCTCGCTCCAAACCATTCTGTAAAAACACAGAAAACAATCAAGGGCTGGGATAGCCCGAGGGAGGAATAGCCCAAGGGGAAGGAATAACCGGAGTAGGAGGAATCTGTTCCCCCCCCCCCCCTCCACCCGGAGTATTGTTAAGTTCCAATTCGATCTTTTTTATCAGCGCATCGGTGCGGAGCTCTGCGACACATGTCGATGGGCAGAAACGCGCTTCATTGTCCCGTGTGCTCGCCCGGAAAGTTTGGCCGCAGTGTTCCACTTTGCCCCAATCAGAAGGTCTCTGTTCGAACCCTGTGTATTTACTCAATCTGATCGATGCGCTGCATCCCTACATGGTGCATGTTGTGGCGACTCCTTTAACCTTCTACCCTTTGCAACTATACCTTAAAAGGAGTGTTCCACGTTTACAAATATTGAAACAAGCATCAGATGTCATGGAATATGCTCATCTATAACTCCTGATTTAGTTTCAAGCGCACCCTCTGCACCCTACCCAGGCGACACTTGGCCGCTGCACCTCAGATGAGCAGGCAGTAGACGATATGGGAGAATGGTGGGTTGCGATATGGCGGGAAAGGAGTGGCCCAGGGATCTTTTGCTGGCCCAATCCTGTTATTCATGGTCATCTTCATCAGTAACCTATCCAGTTTTTTTTTCTCGCGGCCCCCCTATGACGTCATCCTGCACCAATGACACGAAACTCCTTGACTTCGTCGCCACAGATAGCACTCGAAAGCCCTTGTCAAGTTCATGCAGTGCCTTCAAAACTGGTTAACGCCGATAAGACGGGAATTTTGGGGTTTTCGGGAAGACATGAATTTGGACAAGGAGCTTCAGAACCTCAAGAACGAAGGTGTGTCAAGTTGCAAACATTGATACGAGGACCGCATTGCGGCGCCAAACGAGTGAGGAGATGAGAGGTTTCCAGGAGAGGTGGTGGTCGAGTAGTACACCCAGTACCTTCACAAAAGATGATTGATGAATGTCTGTGTGAGAGGTGGTTATCTGGAAGGTGCCGTTTTTTACGGAGAGTTTAGTGCCGATCAGCGTAAATGTCTTTTTGTCTGCCTTTTTTTGTCTGTCTGTCTGAATGTCTGTCAGCATGAATCTGTCTTTCTGGGTTCGTTTAAGACTGTTTGACTGAAACTTGTTCTGAGGGAACTGCAGGGACTGGACAGCGGCTTTCATGTGCCATCTTTGGTGGCGATGTCAGAGAGTTGCGTGTCTTTGGCGTAAGGTAGTAGACAAACCGTGGGAAAGAAAGCTGAATAGGTTGCTGATGAAGATGAAGGATTGTGTCAACAAGAGATTTCTTGGCCATCCTGCAGGGTGGCGGGGGTAGAGTGACCGAGCCCTACCAACCACCTGCCTCCGACCACTCAGGTAGTCGTAGAACCATTCAGAAGACACCCTGCAACATTGCAGCATGCTCAGGTGCATGCTGTGATCATCACTGTCGAAGCCGTTGCCAAGACCAATCATTGTTATCGACGCGCTATGGCCGTTGTCGACAGCCCTTGCCACCCATTCGACAGCGTCGATCAGGGTGTCCTCCGTCGAGTGAGTTGAACGGTGGGCAGGTTGCGATGACGTCATTACACGGTTGCCAAGGAGGTGAGAAATGAACTGCGACCAGACGGCCGTCTCCTAAATTTTTGACAGAACTGAGAGAATGCGAAAAGGTCGGAAGTTTTTCAGCTCAGATCAATCGCCCGACTTGTAATGGGGTGACGCACGCGATCTTTCAGGCGAAAAGACAAGCACGTGATGTGATAGAAAAGTTAATCAATTGTAAAATATGAACACCGATTACGAGGAAACATCTATTCACTCCATAGAGAGGCACACCGCCGACACCGACGGCCCTCGACGCGCCACCTTCCCGATGACAGCAGAGAGCTCTGGTAGAGTGGCTGAGTGCAGGATGAATGCCGAGGCCCAGACACGAAGCGGGCGCGGTCCAGCCGGGGTCACCCCGGCACCGCCGCGCACCACCGCCGCCTTCGCAGCGATGCGGAGGCCAACAGCAGCAAAGTGGGCATTGAGTTCGTACACCCGGTTTCCCATGCGCGCGCGCGCGCGCGCGCGCGCGCGCGCGTGTGTGTGTGTGTGTGTGTGTGTGTGTGTGTGTGTGTGTGTGTGTGTGTGTGTGTGTTGTGTGTGTGTGCGTGTGTATGTGTGTGTGTGTGTGTGTGTGCGTGTGTGTGTGTGTGTGTGCGTGTGTGTGTGTGTGTACGTGTGTATGTGTGTGTGTGGGTGGGTGTGTGCGTGTGTGGGGGTGTGCTTGTGTGTGTGTGTATGTGTGTGTGTGTGTGTGTGTGTGTGTGTGTGTGTGTGTGTGTGTGTGTGTGTGTGTGTGTGTGTGTGTGTGTGTGCGTGTGTGTGGGGGTGTCGCGCCCTTTCGCTGGCTCAGTTCAAACTGCTTGACGGGGCTCCAGGAGCCGCGCTGCCCCTGTCAGCGGCCGGCCGCACAGACGTGTGCGTCGCGCGAGAGTGATCCGTCCCTTCACTCTGATACGGCACCGCTGGCACACACGGCGCGCCTCTGTGGTACGGCAGCGCCCCAAGATCTCGCGGGCGCAGTCGCGCCTTCAGGGCTGCGGGGACTTCGGTATTTTCACACAGACGGCGAAACCGACGTGACTTCACGTTGGCGGTCGAGCAGTGGGCGTCGACCGCAATGTGCTCCGTGCTTCTATAAATGCGTCCACTTTGTCATTGGCAGCGGCGTAGAGCGGCTCCCCATCGGCGAGCAGCAGTCAGGCTGAACGCGTCCCTGGTGACGCGTTTCCATGGTCGCGCGGGAGTGGTGACTGGCTGTTGACGCTCTCTTGGGACGGGGACGCGGAGTAGCACCGGTTGGTGGCCCGCTGCAGCCTCGGGGAGGGCCTCGGCTGGGTTCCGGAGACCGGTCGCGTTGATGGTGATCAGGTTTTGCAGTGTTGGCGACGGGTGGAGGTGGATGGGCTTGACGACCAGATGTTCAAGACTCATGTCGCTGAAGATCGTGTGGAATTTCGCCGCGCGGGGGATCTGCCATGAGCATATCGACTCCACCTCCGCGGGGCTGGGTCTGCTGGGCTGCTGTCAGCCAGGTGACACGGCGGCCATGCCGCAGTATGCTGAAACCCGGGAACATCAGCGCCTTGACAAGTGCCTCTGGCTTGGGACAGGTCTCAGACACACGCGGGATGGCAGTGCGGTGATTTTTCAGGAACTGGTTGATTTCGTCCAGTCGGAGTGTCAGATGGCCGGACGTTGATATGCCCTGGAGCGGCGGTGACGTCTCACAGGCTCATTCGCACCCGCCGCGGCCGCACACTCTCGGTAAGACTGCGGCACGTGTCGCCTGGCGAGGTACTCTAACGTCTGTGACCGGTGCAGTACATCAGCAGCGCGAGCAGGACGGCACCGTTCGGACCCGAATGGGCCGGCGGGTGCGGGCGTTGGCCGGCCGACCTCGCCGGCGGCGGATCAGACGGGTCAGGTGCTCTGGTGCCTGCGCCGGACGGTCTCGGCCAGTCCAGGAACGGGGCGGCAATCGTCACACAAATATTTTTTTAGCTCATCGAGATGTGATAACATCATATTTTCCTATTTTTGCTCACGACAGGGATAGAAGTTTGATAAGAATATAGTTAGTCTTTGCCCAGGCGTTCATCTGATCACAGGTGATGACGTAGTTTCGAGTTGGACTGTTTTATTGCCACCATGACTTCGGCTTTAGATGCCATGCTTCTTGAAATATTTGCATATCACGATTACACTGGTGCTCTGTGGAATGCCTCCTGACATGTACTCCAGCCAATTTGTAACACGTAATCTTCTGTGATCCTTGCTTCCAATGTTCTTGTGAAAAATGATGGGAAGCGATGTTGTTTATTTTGTAACCCCTACGAATCACACATTCAAAATTAAAAGTCAGCGATCAGATAAAAATCAATGATCCTTTAGCCCTTTGGTACTCTGGAAAGGTTATTGCTCCACTGAGATCCGCACAATCATTGAAAATAAAGTAAAGTTTTTTCTTCGTTATTTTTGTACATGCTTATACATTGGCAACATGAAACAAAATGTTTCTCTGTAGTTGGTATCGCAACGTATCTCACTGCGTACCGATCTGGCAAGTGATATATTTATTTGACACACCAATGTATGGGTGAGGGCATAGGTCTATTTACAGGCCTCAAGTCCATGGACGGCGTTGTCTTGCCTTAAGTAAATCGTTCAGGAACGCTGGTTTCATCAGCCCAGGCGGTCAGGCATCCAGCAGGGATCATTTCACTCACTTCTGCCAGTAATGATTCCAGGGCCTCATTACAGCCGGTGCCTACTCAATGGTCGCCAATGCCCCGGATGTGGCGCGATGCATGCTTTGATGAATGTGTCCGCGATGTCGGATTGTCACATCTGATGATTGTGTAGACGACTTAGGTATCCAACTTAGGTATCTTGGACCTTAGGTGTCCGAGGGCACAACACGGCTGTTTGTGAGGGTACGAAAATACGTCCGGCCACTTTGTCACCATCATTACATGCACCGGCAGACACTGCCACCGTTTTCACGACGGATTTCGGCGCGAAACTCTTCAAAACTTCTTATAACTGTTCAGCGTTTATTTTCTAGCCACACACCTTTTATCAGCAATTTTCAGCTAGGAATGCTTCGCAGAGCTTTAAAAACACGTTTGAAAAGACGCATAATTGGATAACATTGCGGCTTACTGCCTATAACCGAGATCATGCTTTTATAGACAGGTATGATGCCAGACTTCTTCCCGCCAAAACTTTTCAAAATTCATTGTAAGCGTTCGTTGGCATCTCAGACCCAGACGCGACAAAACAAACCCCTTCATCTTTGTAGCGTCCCGGTTCATAGGCACGCACTATCAACAGAGCTTGGTTTCAGTACTTACAGAGCTTGCAGGGCTCACATACCTTACATGAGCCAAGAGTAATGACCCTTGAATGAAATAATCCTCAAAGCCCGCCTTGCCGTACACAGCACTGATGTAAACAATAATACGCAGCCGGCATCTAACGCCCTCGACCGATGCACATTGCTGATTTTCAGGCCCGGTATTTTCCTAAAATTCGGGCAAACTAAAGGCATGGGCTGAAGAAATGCCTCTATGACTAGTTTAATATAACAGACTCATTCTTAGTCGGATACATCTGGTTCACCTGTTGCATGTTAATGGAATTGCATGACAGCATGCTTTTGCTTGACAGAACATAATGTTTACACTAAAAGCTTATAGCAACACTCTAAAAGCTTTTAACATATTGTTTAGTGACAACGGCTACCCTATAAATGCGTACGGACTCCAACATGACTATATCTTACAAAAACACAAAGTCATCACCAAACAAACATGTTGCCATATGTAAAATCAGCTAACACAAAGTGGAATGTACTAAAATCTAGGGTCAAATTCCTTCAATGAGCGATCTACGGTTTTTCCTAGATCTGTGCCGGTAAACAATATTCAACACGCATAATTTTACATGACATAATATCCTGGACGGCTCATGCGACTGTTTCATGCTTAGTGGTTTATGTGTTCAGCTTAACACTCGTATTAAAGTGGCCGCATTCCCCTGGCGCGGCACCATGATCATCAATCATGCAGCGCATAAAGGGTGTACCTCCATCGGTGCTGTACCGCCACTACAGACTGTAATAGCACCCGAACGGGTCCACCCATTTAAACGGGGAACCTCACGCCGGACGCACTGAATGTCTTTGTCACCTCCAACAACACCGAAACCCGGGATAAGGTCAACACCGACTCCCATCAATCGGGACGCGAAAAATTAAACGTTTGTCTCCCGCGTGTCAACCCGGGTTTAATGAATACCGTGTCTGTTATACTCGGCCTGCTCAGTAGGTCTTATTTTCACTACCAAATAGCGCAGCGAGTGAGGAAGGTGACATACCACTTAGCATCTTGAAACTCAGTTTCAGTCATCGGTCGAACCTAACCTCGCATTCCCAGCACTAATATCGTCTCGGAAACTGTACCTTCTAGCTGGATGAGTGCCGTTGTAATACCACTTCATAGAAAGAATGACCCGACTGCAGCATCGAATTTAAGGCCTATTAAACTGGTTCCATTCATATGCAAAACTGTGGAAAATCTCGTTCACCAGCAGCTCCCGTCTTTCCTGAAGCACATAGGCCTTTCAAGCGCGGACCAGTACGGGTTCGTGGAACATCACCCGACCTGTACCGCTCTTTTAACTGTCGCAGACGAAATCTTGCATGACAAGGACAGATCCGAAGTGACGTTCCGTACACTTATATACCTGTTTTGATGCAGTGGACCACTCTAACCTTCTTCTGAAGCTCCCCCTCAAACGTCCCTGCATGGTTTGAGAGCTATCTGGGGGGTCACACGCAGCGAGGGCAGAGAGGGAAAAGTGCTTTTTAGTTCATTAAATGCCCCTTTTGTCACTTTTCAGGACTCCTGCCTCGGCCATTTGTTGTATAGCGTAACCAGTAATGATCTCACTTTCCATATACCACTTGAAATCAACGGCCTCCGTGTAACAGTAGCCCGTTACGCTGCCGACACGCAGATCGCGGTCGCTGAACCACGTAGCAAGCTGTCAGATCTCCGGCAATCCTTGGAGACGGTCCTGGACACAATCCGCACATGGCTGCTCCAACGCGCTCCATGATGGCTAACGCTGGTAAGACTGAGTTTCACTCCGTGGAGACCGGCGTCAACAGAGCCAGATCCGTGAGTCACCCACCGTCTTGTTTATTGAACCCTGGGTCACCCACCGTCGTGTCTATTTATCCGTGAGTCACCCACCGTCGTGTCTTTTGATCCGTGAGTCACCCACCGTCGTGTCTTTTGATCCGTGAGTCGCCCACCGTCGTGTTTATTGATCCGTGAGTCACCCACCGTCGTGTTTATTGATCCGTGAGTCACCCACCGGTTTGTCTATTGATCCGTGAGTCACCCACCGTCGTGTCTATTGATCCGTGAGTCGCCCACCATCGTGTTTATTGATCCGTGAGTCGCCCACCGTCGTGTTTATTGATCCGTGAGTCACCCACCGTCGTGTTTAGTGATCCGTGAGTCACACACCGGTTTGTCTATTGATCCGTGAGTCACCCACCATCGTGTTTATTGGTCCGTGAGTCGCCCACCGTCGTGTTTATTGATCCGTGAGTCACCCACCGTCGTGTTTATTGATCCGTGAGTCACCCGCCGGTTTGTCTATTGATCCGTGAGTCACCCACCGTCTTGTCTATTGATCCGTGAGTCACCCACCGTCGTGTTTATTGATCCGTGAGTCACCCACCGGTTTGTCTATTGATCCGTGAGTCACCCACCGTCGTGTTTATTGACCCGTGAGTCGCCCACCGTCGTGTTTATTGATCCGTGAGTCACCCACCGTCGTGTTTATTGATCCGTGAGTCACACACCGTCTTGTCTATTGATCCGTGAGTCACCCACCGTCGTGTTTATTGGTCCGTGAGTCGCCCACCGTCTTGTTTATTGATCCGTGAGTCACCCACCGTCGTGTTTATTGATCCGTGAGTCACACACCGTCTTGTCTGTTGATCCGTGAGTCACCCACCGTCGTGTTTATTGGTCCGTGAGTCACCCACAGTCGTATTTATTGATCCGTGAGTCACCCACTGTCGTGTTTATTGGTAAGTCTCTCCGATGCTCAGAAAATGTAAAAAGCGTGATCTTGGATCCTGCACTGTTCTGGGAACTGCACGTGAGTCATGTTGGCAGGCGTTTTTTTGGCATTCCTGTCGCTCTCCTGAATGCCAAACACGCGTTACCTGTCAATGCTCTACCACGCATCATTGACGCGCCTGAGTTCCGCCATGTTCGTTACCGCGCTCAAGTTTATGAGGCTACGAGCAACATGACTAGTGTGAAATTGCAGACAGTGTTTAACCTTGCATCGAGGATGACCTCCGGATGACGTTTATTTGACTACGTGCGGGGTGTTCTACGACGGCTTCACTGGCTTAGTGCCCAAAAACTCATTGACTTCTTTGATAAATGCCTCCTACGCAGGGCATTGGCACACGGGGAGCTAGAGAATTCACGCTTTCAGCTATCCTACAACCATGAAAACATCGAGTGTAGTACGCGTCAATGCAGTCAGTTATATTTTTTCGCTGCAAGAACAACCATGGAAGGTGAATAGTGCCTACCGAGTTGCGCGTGTCTGCGAGTGTATCATCAACAATAACATCGCGGACTTGTTTTTTCCTGCTTTTGAGAGAGGTGCTCATGGCATTAATTAAAGTACCTGTCATATTTAACCTCTTGTATCTCTTTTCATGTTGTTGCTATGCTTGTCGCCTTGTAACTCTCAATGCACCTGTTGACGAAGATCTAGGATTAGCCAAATAATGCGGGATAACCTGATGAAGTGCAGTACAATACAATACAATTCATGACGATGATATATTAGAGGAAGTGCCTCATCACCATTACCGGCTGTGTGAAACTGTGATTCTGTATAATACGGCATGGGTATCGATTTGTTTGCTTTTCTAAGGGTTTCTGGACCCTCCCAATGCCGAATTGTTCCCATTTAATTTGTTCTGCTCCCTCCAATATTTTTTGACTGGAATGCTACAAAAGCGTATAAAAAGCTGATCATCACACAACGATTTTCTTGTTTATCCCTCTGCGAAGAAGCGTTGCAGGGGAGGGTGCAACCGGGTAAGTTGATTACCGCAGCCTCAAAATGATGTTCTCAGATGACGTACAACTTCAAATGATTTGGGTAACACATTGCACATTTGATTTTTTTTGTCCGTCAAATGTAAGCCCAGACGGCGTTTCCTCTGCAACATAAACATGATATCCACAGCACTGATTCGCCAGCCTCATGGAGACTCTTTTATGCCAAACGACACTTTGTCTGCTACCCATGGCAGGTTACGATCCTAACATTGTTTTCGTAGAGATAGAAAGTTCTTCGTTGTAAGGGCTCATGAGAAAACAAAATTGGGTAGCGTAATGTTTTGTTTTGTCGTAATTTTTTGGCACGGCGTCATTAGTTAAGATTTTAAATTTAGTGAAGCTACAAAATGAGAAACAATGCAGAAAACCTATACTCTGCTGGGATGGATTTTGAATCGGATTCCGTGTCGAACTTCATTTATTTCTAGCACTCCGAAATCCACAATGTCATAAGTGCAATGAAGTTCCATTTTGGCTCATCCCGTCATCAAAATAACGCGAAAGCACATTTACCGTGTCATGCAACTACACATCTCTCGGCCACCCTATAACCAGGCCGATCCTATCAAGCCGGCTGCGAAACCGACCTCTTTGACGAGCCATACGAACACTCCTTCTGGAAGGCTAATCCATCACCATGCGTTTCACCATTTTACAAATGCCGTCAGAATAATTTCAGCGCTCTACCAAAGTTGGGATACGGCAACGGCCGTTGGTCTGTCTGCGCAGTAATGGACTTTTTGCAAGCACTTAAGCGTTGCTTCCAACAAGTTCGTAGGAGGGCAATGTCCGTGAAGCGCTGAACTACCACGTCACTGACTATTTTTGTCAAAAGAGATCGCCTGCGACCTAGAGAGCAGATACGCCTGGTTATACTCGGATAAATGCCTCATACCAGTAATGAAAATGGCAATGGGTACTGTTTTTTATTCCTCAACACTTTTCCGGCCAATATTACGGAAAGTTTGAGCTTCGTCGGAAATTCTGAGTCAATTTTGTTTTAAACGGTTTCGCCAATTCTTCCGCTTTTTCTGGGAGTTCTATCAATTCAGTTTTAAATGCAGTTTTCAGACTGTCAGAGATAAGTGGATCGCCGTATGCGGCAAAAAGCAATGCCATCTAATAAAGCACAATCGTGGGAACTTGAGTAAGGCTTGTTATGGACGCTGATTTGTTATTATATCGCAATGCTGATATAGAACTAGCCCAGGTGAAATCAAATGGCTTATAAAATATGACGAGACACCCTATCAACGTACATACAACGTACAAGATCACACCGTTAATAATGCAGCAGTGCTTTACAAGGTGGGGGGGGGGGGCGCTGTAGCTTAATCCCAGGAGAAAAAGAAAGCTATAGTAGGTGGAGTAATTTGGCCGAACCGCTAGACCCACAAACCCGGCGTAGCTGGGTCCGTTAATGTGGCCGCATGTTTACCGTCCCCATTGAAACGTATGCTTGAGGTACACAGTAGTGCCCTTCCGACACTACAACACTCTCTCCACTCTCAATAAAAAGCTGTGCGTGCTCTCACCACCAGACACAAATCGTAAGGGCTGAGCGGGTAAGTGTTGCAATAAGCCTTACACACTTAGATCCATAAGACACACATAGACTTGTGAGGTTAGATTAAAAACATCTGGAGTACGGCAATGACTCAAGTTCCTCATAGCAAACCTCCTCCACGTCTACAAAAACAAAAATACGTGCCACCTCCAGTGACGGCCTTAGAAGAGCGCCTTACACGCCCTAAGGCGGCCTCGAGAGGGTTGCCTTCACTTTGTGGTAAGAAGAGGCAGGTGCGTCCAGTGGATCTCCCTGCATTCGCCCCTGCCCGCCTGACTACTACGCTTCGTAAATAAAATACTTCTTATCAACGATATATAAATCAAAAACAAAAATTGCCTTTCATCAAAATAAAGTGGGCTCGATCCTTTGAAATAACATAGCGGATAGTTTTTCCAACACTCGGTTCACCTCCAATAATTTCCCAAAATTCGCATTCCTCTAATAAGACTCCGACAAACGTAGCGAGTCGCTGTCGCCCACGGGGCTTCCACAATCACCCGAACACCGACATCCGACAGGCGGCTCCAACATGGCCTGTCCAGCGTCCGTCAGTGGCCGGATCGCCCCATGCTGCTCCACAGGCAGCCGCCGTCGCCGTCGGTAGCCTAGGCCAACGCAGCGACGCTGGAGGGCGGGTGCTGTTGCCGGCCGCCGTCCGGCACACGGCCGAGGCGGCACAGCGAGCTGACGATGCGCCAGGCGAAGGCCACCAGCGTCCACGCCGAGCAGCCGAGCAGCAGACCCAGCAGCCCGCCCAGCTCAGACACCAGCTGCTGCGGCGTGGTGGCCAGCTGCTCGCGCATCATAATGGACCACAGGTCCATCACTAGGGTCACGGTGGGCAGCGGCGCGCCCGGGTAGAATCGGCGCTCCTCGCTGCCGCGGTACTGCACCACCAGACAGGCGGGCGGACAGTCGCAGCGCGGCGCCTCGTCCGGCTTCCGGTACAGCCGCGCGTACAGCCGGCCCAGCGCCGCCTCGCTGCCGCATGGCGCCTGCTCCGGCGGCGGCTCGAAGCCGAGCGCTCGGCAGCCGACGTCAGCCGCCGCCGCCGCGTGCCAGCAGGCCATCAGACAGTGCTGCCGGCTATAGCCGGCGCGCGCCAGGCACGGCTGCCGCCGGCGAGACACGCTGCGTATGGCGGCAGCGCTCACGCGCAGCGCCGCGTGCTGCGGTTGGCCCAGCTCACGCGCTGCCGAGACAGCCGCGCTGCGCGCGCCCACGCCGTACAGCAGCACTGGCTGCTCGCCGCCGTGCACGATCACGTCGAACAGTCCGCCGGAGGCCGGCGCCCCCGGCGGTACCATGAAGTCCATTGTGAGGGCGCCGTTGCGGCGCACCAGAGCGGTGTCGGCGGCGTCCAGCAGCAGCCGGTGACAGAGGAGCGGGCGGCGTGGGCCGGGCACTAGCACCGGCCGCCAGCCGCCCAGTCGGCGCTCGTGCGCGCCACAAGAGGTGTGGCAGCAGGTGGCGCCGCCGGCGTGGCACCGACCCAGGATCCAGGCCAGCGGTCGGTCGGCAGCCTCCACATACTCGCTCTGTGTGATGTTGCCGTCTTTCCAGCGACGAGCAGCGTCCAGCGAGCTCTCTGTCACGCCGTCACCGGGGCAGATGGTGATGTTGGGCACGTTCGTCTCACCCACTAGCATGGCAGTATGCACCGGCTCGGCGCGGAACCGCGCTACCGCCAGCCAGCAGAGGTACAGGCAGACGGCCAAACAGGCGGCCTGCAGCAGCTGCTCTCCGAGCTTGAAGAGGTACCGCGCGACCGGCCGGGTGGCTCCTCTCTCCTCCCCTTCAGGCCGGGTCACGGCCGTGCAGCCGCCCGTTGGCTGCTCCAACCACTTCATTGCAGACGAGGACACCGGACAAACGTCTGCCACTTGGCTCGAACGGGGTCGGCTGAGTTTGACACGCGAGCTGTAATAGGAGCGACGCGGTGGCAGGTGAAGCTCTGAAGGCTGGAGCCTCTCGCGGAGGTTAGCAGCTTCACCGGGGTCTGCAGGTCACGACGCCCACCAAAGCGCAGAAGTGTCCGCAGTGGTGCTGGACACCATTTGTGACTCTCCTGCGACGCACCACGACGTGCCGGGAAGAAGCTCGTCGCTCGAATGAGGCTGTTAGCTGGTCGTGTAGCCACAGCGTCACCACCGAACGCATTCATTGTTGCTCCTCGCCGCCTCGCTGTTCGCACATTCTGAGGCAAATGAGCCACAGGTGCGCGGTTCGCTCGCTAAGCATCGCTTTGTCGCTGCTTTCACCGAGCGACAATAGACACCGCCGAAATAGTCCAATTAGCCTTTCATGTTTTTGTAGTGTCCAGTGGCCATGGCGCTGCACGTGGCGAAGTGCATGTGGACCTGAACTGCACCTCACCGGGAATGCAGCCAGATGACGTCCTGCAGGTGAATAGTGTTTCAGCACTGACAAATTATCAACATCGGTCTTCGGGTGCTTCTCAGCCAAGCGCGTCATTCAAGTCAATGCTATTGGTGGAGTTGCATTCGAGTATGTGGCATTCACTATTGATGGAGTGCGTGAGCAGGTGGTACGGTTCTTGTCGGACCGGTTTGAATAAACGTTGCTCTCGAAAATGGGCCACGCAACAACGCGCCACAATCTACTACGCTTTGGCTAGGTTCGCTAATGTGTTGACAGGGTAGCTGGGTGGAAAATAGTCTGAACATGACTTCGGTAGATTATCTAGACCGCCTCTTACCCAGGAGATTGAAGGAAATTGGTAGTGATTGTGATGCCTTGGGACGAACGCCGCGTCCTCCGGTGTCCACAGCACGGGGTTCGCCCACGCCTTTCAATAGACCCATCAGTCCAGTGGGCTGCGACAAGAGGGCGACTTGACAAGACGACAAGAACTCCCCCGCCCGGCCCCGTCGGCCGGATGGAGAAGACGGCTGACCGGCCGGCGGCGACGGCAAGACGACGAGAACTTCCCCGGCCGGCCCGGTCGTCCGGATGGAGAAGACGGCTGACCGGCCGGCGGCGACAAGACGACGAGAACTTCCCCGGCCGACCCGGTCGGCCGGATGGAGAAGACGGCCGACCGGCCGGCGCCGATGGCACTGTTGGCGGCTCACACCGCCAGATGCATCCGGCCCGACGAGGCAACTGATCCCCACGAGGCAACTCGTTTTCCGGGCCGGTAAACTTGGTGGGGATCGGGCTTTAGCATGCTAAAAATCAAAACTGTCATTGATGGATTATTGTACAGACACTCGCGCCTTAATCTGGTGTCAGAGCATGTTCACAGGTTTTTAGCTAGCTAGCTCGCCGGCCGTCATCAGCTGTTCATGCGTCCTGAGAAGGGCTGGATGATGTTTGGCATTCAGCTGTGCACGAGTGATAACCTGAATGCTTTCCTTGGAATTGTTGAGATTCGAACTAGAGTTCTCTAATCGCGAGACCAGTGCTCTACTGACCAAGCTTACCGGAGAAAACCTTTTAGTTAATCTAGTTTGTTTGTGTTTTTCTAGAGATCATCACGCATGTTGGGTGTTTTGTGCATGACGAGTTTTAACTATTTTTTAGTAGTTTTGCGCACTAAAACTTCAAACCATGTATCATACACGGTTACTCGCAGAGGTATAAGAAACGATGCCACACCACTTTTATGCGCTCATATTAACATCTTAAACAGCTGTTCAAGCGCCAACCACCACAGCACCGCCGGACGAGGTCACTGCGGCGGGTGGTACAGGGCCATGCAGGAACGGAACCGGTGCAGGGAGGTAACTCCGTCTCGAGCTAGCGCGGTAGCTGCATGTCGCCTCCCGTGTGTCGCCTTAAAAAATTGTTTGACTGTGGTCGGTGACCGTCAAGAGAAAAATCACTTTTGTGCAACCACTGCTCATGTTCACATCGCTTAGCTAGCAATGTAAGAATATTTACATTATGAAGCATTACTGACACCACGCCCGATGCGTATTAATGATGGTAGCGAGGAACAGTTGAGATTCAGGCCAGTCCTTGTCAGTTCTTTAACGCCGTTTAAAGATTGTAAGTAAAAATTGCCTTTCTGCTAACACTTTAGCAACAAAAGGTCATGCGTGCAGGCCATTCCAGTTCAAGGTCCCTCAAGATCTGAAAATGTCCTCAAGTGATAGGTCATTAAGTCTTGAAAATAAAAGTGGTGAGCTTTTCCCTGTGTCGGGCGTATAACGCAGACATGTGCAAAGGTACGCATAGCTGGCGAGACGAAAACTTCCCGTGATTTGATCAGTTCTTTTATGTCAACCAAAGACTTGTTATTGTAATGTGACTGCATTAAAAACTGTGGAGCGCGTAGAGCTAAGACCTTGTTTTCAGGTTTTGTTTTGACTCATCGTGAGGGTGTGTGTCGAAGCATCCCACGGCGTTGAGGCTGGGAAGCCCGCCGAAATAAGCAGCGAGTATTTATGTAGCAGAGCTGCTACATGATGTTGTCGAACGTTGTCGCAGAAGTCTCGCCTGGATGTATGTTTTGAGCGATGGTTCCGTGAGATAATCAACGTGGATGGACATGATGTGATGACTTTGCCACCGCAGCTTTCGATTGACAGAAGGAGCGCTCATTACCAGGGACACCGTGGTGGATAGACCCAAGGCTACTGGAGTAAAAGGCTACGCAGACGTGACGTCACCCTGGGACCAGGGTTTGGTAGCTCGCTGTGTGGATTTTGGTTGATACTATCAAGAGGTTGGCAGATACTACTCGCATGATTAAAAGCGGAGATTTCGACAATGAACTGGATGGCAACCCTAGTCTACATCTTCATTGTAATTTTACGTGAATATGTATTGTGATTTTGTATTTAAAGCATTCTAAAGGCAAATCAATACCAGGATCTGATTCCAAAAATAAATCCTCCTTAACTACGTTTTCTTGTTCAGGATCCGCGCCATATTCGTCGTGGGCAAGGCACCTGAATATTTATATGTAATGCGTTTTTATAAAAGGAAGATTGATGTGTAAATGAGCATATAGCATACGTAATGTTTACATAAAATTCATGAATGCACAATGATCGCCCATATATCTTCGTACTGCATTACCTATATGAAGTAAAAGGTGAAAATAAGATAATGTGAGCAGGGCAGGTGCCAAGAATTTCGCTGTTGCTGCGCTATGATCTTCCTAGGTGTTGGCGAACTTGCAGATCTGCAACGTTGGATGGGAGAGATCAAAATGATGCGCAGATAATAATACCCCACTGCCCTAATATACCGCTATTAGACTATTTCAGAGCTATTAGATTATAAGACTATTAAACTTTTAGACTATTTGAGATAAAAACCACGTTTCCTTGACTGGCAGAAATTGCAAAACTTGCCAGAAATTGGCCCATTTGACAGGAAAATCTGCTATCTTGAACTGAAATGGTGCACGTCGTATGTAAGCCTCCCAGGGTTCACCACTCACTACCCCCATAAGGGCGAGCTAACCCTGCATCCACCCTGGCAATACTCCCCTAAGGCTACAGGATGTGCATTCTAGCTTCTCAATGCGCGTGCCAGGGTGCTGCGAGCCCTTCTGGCCAGCTGTATCTGATCCCCACCCTATGTTCTTGTTGTTGTTGTATGTTGGACTCTCTCACACAGCCTGTTTTTAAGCACACGGTTAGAGTTCTTCAGGATACATCACTGATGCTACCCCATCTCTTCGTCGGGGCAGTCTGGGAGTGCATTTTAGCACTAATTATGTAGCTCTGGTTCGAACCAACGCCATTTCCCAGCTGATAATGCTTCATTGGGCGTGCTAGGCCGAAACATTTTGGTTTATGGAAATATTTATGTTTAAACCAGCTCGAAAAGAATAGCGTTTTCACGTTACCGTAGCGTTGGTGCCATGTGACTTACTCCCGTGATGACAGGGCCTCGGATAACATGGCAACTGGGGGGGGGGGGGGGGGGGCAATTGCCCCGCAGTGACCGAAATTCTCCCCCCCCCCCAAGTGAACTCATTTTGCCCCTCCAGTGGGAGATCAAATAGAGATAAGCAAAAACGGCACTGCACTGCCTGAGTAGAGGAATCATGCAATGCTGGAACATGCATGAAGCTCACAATTACGAACGACGACGTTATTGTCTTCCTTTATAGTTTTTCACAGGGTCTTTTTCCTAATATGGTGCTTTCTTGGCAACCGGCGGTTTTTTACTGAGGCACTTAACGACGTGGCATATACAAATTCGTTGCTTGGCATCGGCGGCAAAGCCGCAGTTGGTAGAAGCAAGGCCCTGTAAGCGTTAATTCAATTGCTTGTGGTGGATCCGTTGTCGATTGGTGTAATCGTTCAGGTCGCTGGGTTCTACAGTGGACATACGGTGGTTCTTTGAGAAAAAAGGTCCACGGGGTCACAAGACAGGCAAGAAAGCAAGGAAGGCCTGCCGCATTCTGCAGGTCTGAATGGTGTGGCTCACTAGTGGATTTCGTGGGATGCTAGAAACAGGAGATGGAAGCAAACTGAAATATTGTATGCAATTCGCAAAATATCGAAATAATCAGAGATCCATAGGTGTGGAAAGGTGTCAAGGGAAGAGTGAGGGGTGTGTTAGCCTTGGCGGGAAGGGGAGGGATGGAGAGGCGAAGTTGTTTATTGCGAACTGTGAGTAAAGACACGTGTTCCACCCATTACCTAGCCCGAATTTCATTTGGTACGACCGATAAAAATGCACCATTTCCTTGAAAACGACATTCAGCCAGCTACGGAAAGCTTGTGCTAATATATTTGATTTCACACATTACCTTGTTAAAGCTCATTGATCCTGTTCCCTTCTTAAGCCTCTTTATTCTTTACTGCTAGAAAGAGCTGGCCCCTGGCCCCAGGGGAATGTTCATCGTTCAGCACGGCCGCGGCAAGGCAGGGGGCTGGAAATGGATGAATGACCCCAAAACAACTCCCATTCTCATCCCCCCCCCCGCAGTGGGCATGATAGAACCAGGTGCGAGGGATCCTGGAAGACGCACGTCCGACCAACATCTTATTAGCTACTGACATTCCAGAAAAAGGCTGTCTCCCATGGCAGAAGTTACACGAAACTCAGGATTCTTTCAAAGCAACGCCGGTGGTAGCAGCCTATGCAATGTTAAATGAACCAGCATTGAACTTGTTTAGACTTACAGTGAACTTTGCCTTTACCAGAAAAGGTACGATTTGAATGGGGTGAGGTGGGGGGGGGGGGGGGGGAGGGGGGAGGTAGGGGTAGGATGAAGATCCTCTTCCCTGCTTTTTTCATGGTGGGACATTGCGGAATAGTTGTGCGTGGAAGGACTGGAAGTTAAAGGAGGTACCGTCTACCTCCCGTCCCTCCCCCACAACACATACGCTCATTTGATCGTACATACATCTTTGCCGATGTATGGTGGTTTGCACAGGGTGTTTTCAGATCAGGTACTGGTAAATACCAGTTCAAGTGAAGCATGCCAAGTCCGGTTAACGTTATATGTGAATTTTAGGATGTCGCTGGTGTCGGACCGGTATCACTTTTCGAACGTTTGCAATATCTCTCAGTGCGGTTTGCGTTAACTCCTGTATCTATGTTTCTAGCCTCCATCTGACCCCATTCCCGTTTCAGATTCCCGCACGACTGCTGCTGATGATGGCGAAGATGACGTTGACGAAGGGCAACCTGCTGTAAAAAGGATCGCCATGCTAGGTTAGTTAGGACAATATTTTGTTGCCATTGTTTTACGTTTCTACCTATGAAAGTATTTAAGGCCAAAACAGCTGGGCATTTGTTGCAAACCATTTTTCCTCATTTAAGATCACCACTCATTATTTCTTCCTGGGTAAATACCACGTTCCCGATCAAATCATTAGGTGAACCAGCAGCAAAGCGCTGCCGATATTTGATTCCTGTGATCATTAACAAACACGTCCCCGCCGGGCCTCAGATGGCACTTCGCCCGGCCGGAGAAAGGATAGATTTCCACCCCCTTCCCTCATGACCTCGGCCCCTATCAATGACATGGAAAAAAGGCACAGGCGGAAAAGTATTGACGATATAAGGCGAAAGCGCGTGTACCTTTTAAGCAGGTCAATGCTGAGGTCACCACAGGTCACGAATAGATGAAGATGCGTGAGTGGGATTAAATGAGCGTATGCGATATTCTGATCGGGAGAAACTGAGGTTAAACGGTAAGTATTGAATCTTGAGGCTATGAGGGGTAAAATGAAAAAAATTATAACTATTCACTTGGGCCAGGTCAAGTATATGATTTCCCAAAATGGCCCACATGGACAAGGATAAGATATTTTCTTTACTTTTGCTCGTGACCAAACTTTTGTGGCTGCATTCTATTCATGACTATGTGAGGTAACAAAGCGACGAGGTGAGGAGGTAACAAAGCGACGAGGTGAGGAGGTAACAAAGCACCTAGTGCCATTTTAGGTGACGCAAGGGTCAAGCTTAAGGTCAAGTGATGTCGAATTTTCAAATGCTCCGGATCGAAGAGTTCAGTGTTTTAACAGGGACATTGTAACATAATGCTTTTCAGGTAAGAGCACGTCCAGCGATGACTGAGAGGTCATACTTGTCTTGCACTTCGACGACCTCCGGTCCCCAGTGCTTCTTTTGCTGCCCACGGCATGCATGAGGAAAGTTCTGATGTTCATCTAGCATCTAATTTAGTATCCTAGTCTGCTTTTTAACATTGTTTTTACGTACCACAACGGCCCATTTACGACCAAAATATATTTCGCGCACACCTGAGGTCAAAACGGGTCATTAACCTCGGAAGACCTCTAGCGACCTCCATTTGATCTTCAATGTCATTTAAGGCTATTTTGACTGTGAATTAGAATCTAGTGTGCATTTTTTCCTTGCAGTCTAACAAAATGCCGATTATGGACGAACAGGCCGCGTTTTACAACATGTATCCATATCGTTGGTTCGTGGCCTTACCTAAGGTCGCGGCCCTTTGACGACATGATGGTGGTAAATTTTGGGTCCATACTGTTGATTATCTATCAGCAGCAGCAGGCTGCATGAATTTAACAGAGACCTGTTGAAGCTTGAGCGGCTGTATTTTTAGTTTGCATCTCACTGATGTTAGGTGCATTGCAGGACAAGTAAATAGCTCATAAAGTTGCGCTTCGCGGCGTTTTACTGTGACCTGCCATAACATGCCCCTTTTAAATTAATACAGTGCAAAATATATCCCATTGATCTCAGACTGAAGATAGCGTGCGAAACGCGTAATCATGTTGGGTGACTCATGTGGTGATACCCTGGTGTAAATGACCCACGGCGAGATTTTTATGCCTTGAAAACCTAGCGCTTATGTAAAATGTATACGAGTGTTGTCGTGCTATCTTATCAGGATATTTTTCTAAACATGACGCGACACACCATTGGACCTCAACCTCCCTACAAAGGAGGAAGCCACTTGCTCAGTATTTGCATTACTGTCACTGCCATGATATCTCCGAAAATAATAGTCTTCATGAACAGAAACCAAAAGCTGGTAGCTTGACACATGCAGTCAGAAAATGTCTGTCTTACTATCCTTGTGCCCTTTGGTGAGAATTCCCTCCTATTCGTCGGTCAGTTCTAATCCTTTCAACCTCCCTGCTCCTAGATTCCACCCGGTATACTCAACCCACCTCTTCTGGAACGCCCCTCGCCGCTTCGACGATCCACCCTACTGCTTCGGAGACGCACCCTGCCACTCCAGCGGAACCGAGTCAGCGCAGTGCGACAACTGACGAGTGGCACTAGGGAGCCAAACTGAGCGTTCAGTGGTTGTTGAACGTCTTCGACTGCCTTCTCCAAGAAAACCGACAGATAAGCGGCAGGAAGCGAGCTATGCAGGTGTGCACTATCTGCGCAGAGCACGAGGTGGAGGCAACCAGAGCTTCGGTAAACGGGTGGGTTTACATAGCCAGCGGCGTCAGAGCTGACAGCAAGGAGAAACTGATGGGCGTGGTAGATCATATGCACGGAAATTCTCATGCTGTTACTGTGGATGCGAAAAACCTGGAGCAGAAGTGAAATAACGGAAGCTCAAAACACCCGTGGATGTCCATCTTCAAGAGAATTGCCGCTGGTGTCACCAAGACGCTTCTGGATCTCGCCGTTGCTGTTTACAACGATAGCCTGCACGAGGCTCTGGCTGCTTGGTCGTAGCCAACCCGCTCCCTTACAGCGCTGCACGGGCAGCAAGTCTGGACAGCTATAAGCGAGGTAGTTGGGAAGTGGACCTGCAGCCAACAGATCTACCTCCTGCAGGTCTTCACTGCAGAGTTCCGGATATGTGCCGGGAGATGCTCAGCGTCGTCGCCAAGTTAGAGCAGGCCAAGATTGCCACTGGGGTTGTGAACAGCCTATAGGTCGACGGAAGTATGGACCGTCAGCAGCAAGACAACGAATTCGTCACTGCCAGAGTGGTCGATGCTGACGCTGAGCTGCAGACCTACATTCTAAGCATGGTGGAACTGGAAGAAGATGGCACAAAAGGTCTACCAGAGGCGGTCAAAACTGCTGTTGAAGGGCTGGATCTGCCTCTCGACAAGCTGGTTGGCTTGACCACGGACGGAGAGAGCGCCAACACGGGTCGCAGCAGTGGTCTCTGGAAAAGGCTCAATGACCTGCTGGGACGTGACCTGATCACCATCTGGTGCGTGTGTCACAGGGGTGATCCAGCTCTCGAGAGTGTGGAGAGGACGGTATCGGAGATCCTGCACTAGAAGAGGACCTGTGTGATCTAATAACGCAGTTCCGAACATCGAAGTCCGGGAACAAAACGCTCTGCGGGAGCAGCGAGAAGGTGGTCACTTTCCCCAGCACTTCAAGGTCCCTTTCGCCGAGCACCTGCCGTCGTCCATCAACGCTGTCCTGACGAACCTAGCGTCCTGTAGAGGAGTATGGCAGAAGAGAGTAGCAAAAGGCAGCAAGAAAAAGAAGGCTGAAGCCAAGGGCTTGAACAGGAAATGGGCCGCGGGCGACCGCGCTTTCCGTGTGATGAGCGTCATGGCCGACATGTACGGAATTTTCTACCACCTGCGGAAAAATTCCAGCGCGGGGACCTCGTGCTACCAGATGTGCTGGCGGCCCGCAATGCTGCTCTGCTGCAGCTGGAGTTGATGAAAAAGGAGCCTCTGCATGGTGGTCAGGAGAAAAAGTTCGTCCCAGCTGCAGACGAACCAGCCGTCTTAGCACACAACAGCCTCGTTTCGACGAAGAGAACACGTGAAGCTGTGCGTAATGAGATCGTCCAGGCCGCGACGAACTTCCTGGGCGGCAGGCTCGATGTCGAGCAGGAGCCAGTTGTGCAGGACATGGTCGCTATGATGGAGTCCAGGTCAGTGAAACAGTTCATCGCTGCCGGTCGCAGCTTGGCATCCGGCCAAGCTTGGCAGCTTGGCAGCTTGGCATCATCCACTGTCATCCAATTGTCAACAGCTCAGATGCAATGATGCACTGTCATGTGCATGACATAGGATGTACATAAAGCAAGGCCGTCCTGGGTAAAACCGCCTGTTGTTTAACCCTTAAGTTAACGAGCTCAAACAGGTCATCAGTCAACTGCGATGAGGCTGTGAAACAGCTTGGAAATATTGAAACCTGATACACGACATCTACCTCTATCCTGGGAGATTAGGAGCCCCAGTAAGATGGCATTGGCGTCCGATGTCCCAAGTCTGCATTCATCCATTACCATGCATTTACGTCAAGATGTGAAGCCGCATTGCTGAAAATGAGTCAAGTGAGGTGCATCGTGCAGGCTTTCATTGTATTCAGATCGATTACTGCGTGACAAAAACTCATCAGCGTTTCTCCAGTGTTTGCAGAAGAAGTAGAACAAATGTACATCGTGGAGATAATTGAAACTCAGCAAACATGCCTCATTTGTGTTTAGCTGACATTTCTGGGTAAAATAACCTGAAATGGAGATAGCTTCGAAGTTATTTCACTTCATCATTGATTTCGACGTTCCTTCTAGGGACGGAATCTCCGGTAATGTTTTTGGCGGGGGCTGGACCCCACCAGCATCTTTGGCGAAGCTCCACCCATGGTTGTTGCATTGATTTTCCGGTCGGTGCTATCGTAAAAAATCAGCGAAATCGACTGGGAGGTTTGCTTAATAAGGGATGGGGCAATTATAATTTTTGGACCCCCCCCAGTGACGATTCCTTATCCGAGGCCGTGCGTGATGACGTCACAGCATCGTTACCCCGAATGCAGTAATGCGGGGGCTTGGATAGAGCTTGAAGTATATGGCTTAAAGATTATGTGAAAATGTCATCACGCGTCGGGTTGACCGGTTAAATGCACCGCGCTGGTATGGGGAGGAAAGCAATTTGACCCATAATATCTCTAAAACTGACGGAGCTAACAAAATTGACAGTAAAGCTAAACGTTTTTACTCAGGTCTGGCAAATTTTGAAGGTCTAGACTGTGTCCTCGGGCCAAATAAGGTCAAAAAAGGTCAAATTCTCGATCGATGTCCGCAGTGGTCTCAGATCTTCTCGTGCAGCAGATGCGTAGATACTCACAACGTACGTAGATACTCATAAGCGGAATATTGTCGCTCATATGAGGTCAGCCTTATATAACCTTATATAAAGAAGACTAAGATGACCAAGAATCGTTGGGACTATTTTGGCATTTGAACCTGCAATCGGCGCCAGGTACTACCCTAACATGCTGCTTAAAGCAATAGGTTGATCGACGTCATTGTAGGCCAGTGGCCTCCCTTGACCTACATGACATTAGAATAAGAAATCAGTTGATGTCGTAATTCAGGAATTCGAAATGAGCAGCACGATATTCCTAATTAGGTTAGTTATGCAGTGACAAGGTAGTTTGGTTTTATCCTTGACCTGGTGTCCTCGTGGCATTAGTCGCAGTGCTAATTTCAGCAGTCTAGTTGTTTAAGACGCGTCTCAGAGTTGCATGACCCCGACTAACACTACTTGTTGCGTAATATTGAGCGATTCCCAAGGAATTACCTTCGCTGACAGTCGTGGCCTAACTTTGGTTTGTCTCAGGTTGGTGGTTTCAGGAGCTACACTAAGTTTCTTTTACCAAAAGATCAGTATCCTGATTGATAAATCATCTGGCCTATCATCCGCCTAAAGCTAGACAAAGCTTGGCACTACTAACCCACGCCTCTGGGAACTTATTTTGGGAAAACCTTTGAGAGAAAGAAGAGGAAAGCTGATCCCCACCCGGCCGTGTGTCAATCCCATTTCCATGCAATGAACCCGCATTACATACCCTGTACATCGCCTGTTAAATCCTAAGGTTTGCTGGATGATGGTGGTAAACACTGATTTATGATAACGTTGAGGTGAGTAGTTCTTTCGGTCATACATTGACTTTCGTGGGAAGGAATCAGTCAATGGATTCTCGTAAAACAATAGTGCTTTGTCCTGACGCAATTCCCACGATTTATGCATTGAGCCTTATACATTGGGCCTTGACAGGGTAGTGTACTGAAATATTTTGGGATTATTTTTAAGTGTTGGAGGAAAATGTCGCTATGTTTTAGCACTCGAGCTGGAAGGATTAGGCTCGACAATGAGATAGAAAAAACAGAGGAAAACCAAACCGGCCTGGGATGAAAAAAAGGCCAAGAAAGAATAGACTAAAGGAGAAAAGAATAGAATAGCTGTATTGACCAACGGAGGGAAAATAATGTGAAGGTGCTCAATTTCCTTGAAAGGTATATATCCGTATACGTTTGCAAATCATCAGCTAACAAGTAAACCTTAGCTCATCACGTAATGAAGACGATGAACTACGTGCGTAGCGATTTTCCAAAACGTTTCGTTTCGTGTGCGAGTATTCATCCTTCCCATAAATAACACCGCATTTATTAATGCGCTCGACTTTCCGATCACAGACAATCTGACGTCGGTCCATACGCTAATAAAGGAGGGGGGGGGGGGGGGGGAGGGGCAGAACAACACTTACCAGGCCTCGCTGGCTGATCAATACACTTGACAGCTGGACGCACGCAGACGCTTTGATGGCCTGGAAAATATTTCCTTTAATAATAGCATGCTGGCAGGGCGGAAACGGGGAGAAGAAAGACGCCCCCTCCCCCCCAGTAATATTAAAGCTAAGTATTTCGCTTACGGCGTTACACAGATACTTACCCCCAAGTGACCTCCTTTCCTGCAATCGTCCTCCCATTTCTCTAACCTCGCGATTCCGAGGACACTCAAGCACAACTGGCAGTGTGAAAATCCCTCATACACCTCAAACATTGTGCCCAGGAACGTAACAAGCAGGCCGCAAAGCTTTCTGTGCTTAGCGTCATTCTTGAACACATTTATGTAAGGAAAGGCTTCCACTTATAATTATCCAGACAGCCAAGTTTCCAGCACTGCAAACAAAAGCCCATACGTTTGATCCTACGAGCCTAGAGCGATGTAAGCGAGATAGATACTTAGTGTTCTGTAGTGCTTCACGTTTTCCCGACGTCGCATCTAACTACCAGCGTGGGTCGATTTAAAGAAGCCCATGCTTTACAAATAATAAACTCTTCCCACGATGCAAGACAATGGTCTCCAATTAATTAAAACGCGCATTGTAGCCATGACCAAGACCTATGACGTCATGGACCAAATGTATCTCCCGTTATACGCACTTAGTCCTTCACCAATACGGTCAAGTGGACCGAGCGATGCTTGTGGTTGGGGGCGATAGGTGTGGTGGCTTTTATGTTCCAAGTTAGCATGTCATCCAGGTTGCATTTAACTGTGCTTAAGATTTCACAATCCACTCGCTTATCCTATCTGGCGGTCTGTAGCAGCTCGTGAGCCGCTTATTAGTAATGCTTAATGCGACTCATTACTAGATCACGATTCACTGCACACAGCAGTAATGAGTTACTGCTAAATTGCATAAACGCTTAACTAAGCCCATGGGCACGAGTCCGGTTACGTTTCCGGCTATCCACCACTACCCGCTGACGACGTCACCGCGCGGCCATACGACCTGTTCCGGTTACATCCCCAGAACAATGGCATGTTTGTCAGTCGCTAGTTAGCAACGGAAAAGCCCCACATGCTTAAAGGGAGCGCTCCACAGTTGTATGGAATTCGAACTGAGATGACCATTTTGAAGATCATTTGGTGCAATTTTGGTGCATTTGGTGCTCTGCCCTTCTTGAGACTTAAAATTAGCTGGTTCCTGGGCTAGATGATCGCAAAGTTGTACAGACTGAAATCAGTCACTTAAATGGTTGTTAATTGCAGTGCCATCCCTCCGCGCGACCCGCAGAATCGTCGCTTGCCCCCGCCGCACTGGCCGGCCTTGAATCGTCTTGCAATGATCGTGAAAAACATCGCTTCTCTGAAACCAGAATTACCTAGGAGCACTTTTTTGGTGTCAACACGCGCATAATGGATGTCCCAGAGGCTACCAAAGATTAGAGCAAGACTGTACAATATGCCGCATTGGTATCCTCAGAAAACCGTAGAGAGGGGGGGGGGGCGTCCCATAGTTCACCCTCCCACTCCTGTCATGGCGAGTAACTTGTTCAGAAAGAGCTATCCGTCTGATGTGAAGTTATTGAAAAAATCGATACGACTTAGCTAGGGCACGGCGAAAGTCGCCCACCAGTCAAAACATACCGCGCCGGGCTTGGAGCATGACTAAGGTATGGTGGATAGTATGATGACGGTTGAGATGGGGCTTGAAGCGCACGCATGCTTTTCATAAGGGGCATGGCCTTGTAGAGGCGCCCATATTTGACGTCATTTCTAGCGCCGCTTGCTACTGGCTCGGAATCTCCCATGCTTACTACTGCCCTAGCTGTCGAGGTCTTTCATTGTTTTTTTTTTGCCGTCGAAGAAACCAAATCCAACCGTAGTTCGAGTTTAAACGTGAGGCCCCGGGAAGCTCGAGTATGAAAGAAAATTCCTGTTGTGATTGGACTATCTCATGAGTTTAGAGCAGGTGTGCCTGCTTTTCTAACAGCAGCAATCATCCTGACAGTTGTTCAAGGGCGGTGTATGACTGAACGTTTCGGTTATGTGCGTGGTATTGAAAATTGCAGTGATGAAAGAGGCTTTCGATGATGGGCTGATTACTGGCGACGCAACTGGGCATGAACTGAATGAGCATGTTGTCATATGGTATTACTTCACGGTACTGGCGGCAATTGTCCTCCAAAAACTTGGTCGGCGACAAGAAGTGCACATTTACCACCACCACATTTGACATGAAATCGACCAATCCTAGCATCCAAGCAGTAAAGCTTTCGGCCAGTCATTTTGAGATTTCCCATGCTGACAAAATTTTTGTAATTTTGTAAATAGTAATAGTGTTTAATAGTGTTGTGTGTTTAATAGTGTTGTAAACAGTAATAGTGTTTTAAATGCAGAATGCTTCTGTGCTTGATTATTTCAGCTGAACTCCCCAGTTTTCACTTGCGGAATTGTATTTATGTCATAGTAGACATTGCAATTTTAATCGGATGAATGAGGAATGATGCATACCTAGCACAAAACTATATTTACTGATTGGATTTCATCACTGGTTGATGTAGATGTCAAATGACAACCTATAAGTGCTGCTTTGATCAGCTGTTTTCAACGTAGGGCACGTATATTGTTGCTCTGTAATTTTAATGCATTATTTCAAGTAACCACCCGTTGGCGGGATCGATGTATCGTCAGCACGTGTGTCATTTGGAATGCGCGACGTCATGCATGCTGGCGGTTCGTTCGTTGTTTGGGCTGAAGGGAAAGTTTTTAAACTTCGCTTTTCCTTCTTCCTTCAAGTTTTACTTCAGACCACACATTAACTCTGGCTTACCGCAAACACACGCTACGTACAAAGTGATGTTTGGGAGTGTGGCTTTTCTTCCGGTACTACCATGATCTATCCCATACGTACATTGAGTGCTTCTTTCCAGTTCCAATTCATTTCCATTTTTTCCCTCTCATTTTAGCGTTTACTTATAACGCTATTAATTTGCTGGGCAACGCGACCACAGACCACACCAATCACTGTCACTCACCTTTCCATGGTCACTCTTGGCATTTCAATTGATTCCTCATCTATCTCACGCCACACCTCCCCAAAATTAGAGATAAGTGCCCCCCCCCCCCCATCCCGCCTAACGCACTCGCCAACGCAATAGCTACCAAATCAAGCTCCCGCTAGTCAGAGTGATTTTTAAAATCTGGTAGCGCTTTCCCTTCATGCTAACGGGCTGACAAAAAATCCTCGCATCATATCAGCCGGCGCGTGACGGAACAAGCCACGTGACTTTGGGGTTACGTGACCTGAAGTAGGGCGAATACTGGACGTCATTGGTGCTGACAAACGTGCTAACGACAGATGGAACGTGGCCTATGACATCATGTGTAGAACCCTTTAAAAATGTTGTTAAACATCCCGCACGATTTCCAGTCCCGACACTTGTGGCTCATGTACACTGATCACCACCCAGCACAAATTTTGGTGCAAGTTACATTAACACAACAGCAAAGCAAAATGACTAAATCTAAAAACATACTATAGCTATAGAAACCAAAACATAATATCCTTGGAAAGCAAAATGGAAGAAGTAAATGAGTATCTCTTCATAATTCAGCAAAACATTTTTTAGGTGAGCGATTATGACAGGAGCAGCACCATGATGTTTTCAAATCATACACTCATCTTACAGAATGGTTGTTGCTCTTAAAGGGAGTGCCTTCTCCTTTGTATTGGGTTTTGAGCTGAAATAACCATATGCAATATCATTCTGTGCAGTTCACAGCCCTACCCTTCTTAAGACTTGAGCCCCTCTACTTTCTGAGCTGTATGCCCGCGAAAATGTGCGGACTATTTCGGGGAGACTGTTTCAAGGTCAACCAGATATCCACTGACGACGTAATATCGTCATTTGAATCCTGTCATTCCACTGGACATGCACCGATCACAGCCAATGAAAATATAATTGTAGTATCTTTCCTATCTGGCGTTTGTGAGCACGATTTCCAGAACATTCCGCTGTCAGTTGGAGTGCTGTCGATTGGCTCTCAATCAATGTTGTGCAAAATTCTACGACACAATCAAAAAATGACGCATGGAGAGGCATACTTTCTTAACAGAGAAAGTGTGATGTCGGAGGCAGGCTTTCCCGCTTGATATTATACGAATAGTTACAAGTGAGCTTATTTCATCACGTCTGATGCCTTGCTTAAATACCTCCAAACGCGGAACGTTACATTTAATGATTTCAGCTGAATCTCTCAAGTTTTTCGCGTGCAATGTGCAACAAAAACGCTGGGTAGAAGTACTAGTAATAGTTGATTGGGTCAATTAACACACAGACATACAAAACAAAACAGTGGTTCCATTTACTGCTTGCAGATCATCAATGGCTGACATGGATGTCGAATGGCAAGCTCTGACTGCTGTCTTTGGCAAGCTATTTGAACGTGATGTGCATATGTTGTTCTGTAACTATATGCTATTTTGGGGAAGACATCGATGAAATGTTGAGTGGAACACGTGTAAATCTTGGGAAAAATTTATACGATCTTCAGTTTCTACACCTGTGGCTTAATTACACATAATCGTCCAGCACGATTGTTTAAGCAATGTATCGTGCTGACATTTTGCACCGGCAAAGGAAAAAAGATAATAGCAAAAGAAGCATTTAGTCAATTCACAGAACCATTTCTAGGTGGCTATGAGCGCAAGAGTGAATTCATGATGTTGATAACAATGGTTGAAATAGGTGGTAAATAAGCTAGTATGAGGCAACGCTGAAGCCAAAGTAGAGCCAAATATTTTCGCTTCAACTGGATGATACTTAAGGATAACACAGTACTTATAGTCATGTTCATCGCAAAATAGCTAAGAGAATGGACAGATAAAAGTAAAATTTAGGGCTACATGCCATCATCAAAACAACTATCAGTTGTGATATTGGTTTTGACAAAGGCATGCAGCCGAGATGTTGCATCTTCCTCTCTATCGTCCTGATTATTCTACGAGGAATAAGGTTATTCGTATTGTTTTATCTATATGCATTTTGCTCCTCGCAAATGATTTTACTTACGTAAGCAGGAAACTTCTATCCACGATGATTGCAGTGGAGGGCACATGTTACATGGGCGTGTTGATAAGGTATGAATGTTGTCAGTAGGTATCAACGTTGCGATTATCATAGCGCGTGGCGCAGACATTTGTCGAGTAGCGCATTGGTGAAACATACGCGTCACTAAACCAGCTGATATGTCAGCTGGTGTGGGCTGGTGTATACTACCTCAAATCAAAACCTTGGACGACATAAACATCCAAGTAAGTAATGCTTCCCGAGGCCACAACACCCTTCGAAGAGAGTCACCAGACTAGACGCAATGGGGCGAAATCATCGCCATAGCGCAATGTTTCGTTGAATTGGCGTGAGAATGGCCTTATAGTTGTATGTCCATTTCTCCAAATCGTGTTTCAAAATGTCGTACAACTGATCTGAAAATGATTTTGGCGAATTGGCGTACTGATGACAACGCATAAAACACACAAAAAGCTAAACAAATACGAATAATCATTTCCATAGCGATGAAAATGAGATGCAATAAGATTTCTCCAGTCGGAGATTCAAATTAAACTCAGAATTTTTACCAATCGAATCAGACCCGAGTGAATTAACGATGCGTGAAAAGTGCAATTAGGGTGGGATACTCCCTTCGACACAACCTCCCTCTAACACGCGCTCGGGTGGGGGATAGTTTGACCACCGCCGAAGTTTTTCAGAATGGTTTCCGAATGGCGCGGTGTAGCCGCGTCCAGTTTTGTGCGGCTGTAGACAATTGAGTAGCGGATTATTTGATGTGAAAATTTGGATGTACCTTGTAAGGTCACTGACCTAAGGCAGGTCAAAGTCAGGCCATGGACTTTTTGTCCATGGCCTGACTTTGGCCATGTTCAGTCTGATGCTACAACGGAGTGTTAGACGAAGCCCTATGCCTCTGAGATACTTTTTTAGGCAACACAACAATTGAATAAAAAATTCAATTCACCTCTGGGGTCTGGCATGAATGTCAGACCAGGGTCAAAGCTTACCTCTTTTATTACTCTAGGGCTTGCTTTGTGGGGTAATTCCTGGTGCTCATGTCCAATTTATTGATGGCAGGAATTGCATTACACATCTTCCATGGACTTCTTGAAAGTTATAATAGGTCACTGACCTAAAATGACCCGGGTCAACGTTTTGTTCTTAAGAACATACTCCCTAGCGTAATATTTTTGGTTTACTCAAATGCAAAACTCGGGAGGGTCTCGTATGATTCCGATAATCATGGCCTTCGAAAGGTCAAACAAGGTCACTGGTCTTAAATGAGCATGCGACCTTTTACTTAGAACGGGTATATAGGTTATAGGTGCACTTTGGACACCAACCTGGAAATTGACCTTGTTTGACCTTATTCACTCCGCATGTCATAACCTAGGGAGCTCAAACTTTGACCTAAGTGAGTTCACATACAAGCCAACACATCTCGTGAATTTTGTGTCTCTAACTTTCTTAGTTCCTGAGATAGCAATGGGTCAAACCGACCCCCCACGCGAACGAAAGGTATCCAACCGTCCATCCGGGCGCGGGTTAACGCCAGACAGCGTTGTTCAGCGCGTGCCTAACATATTGACAGAATAGAGCTGGAGCTTAGGCCGGCTGCTTTATAAAGGTCTGAAATACAGTATAGGCAAGACCAGGCGCAAGATTTGACTGTACCTTCCGTAGATGACAAGGCCAAGCAGATAAAACGAATGGAAATTGACAGCATGCTTCACAAAAAATTCACCTCGAAAATGCATCGCAGTCGCGCAAAGAACCACATTTGTTTTTTTTGCATTTGACCACAACCCTGCGTTGCGCACACGTTTGAAGCTGTGTTGGATATTGAAATGAATCTGGTGGGATGCCACTTTTTTCCATATGTGAATTCGAAAGCATAACAAACTTGGTCTGAGCGGCTAGCATAATCTTACTCAAACCGCGGAGTGGTCAGACGAAATCCATAGCAAACATTTTGGTCCGCTTCCCAGCGCGCACTTGGATGCCACTATGCCTTAGCTGGAGTGCTCCGTTAAAAGCACGCCTCTGTCGATAAAAGGCGGGACGGGTGCAAGCGGCAGCGTGCCGCGTGAATGGTGCCCGAGCCAGCCGAGTGAACGACACACACGAGAAAGGGTGATGTTTGACGCTGGAATATGCTGCGCAGCGCTTCCTTTTCAGCAGATTTCGTGCAAAAAAGGCAGATGACCAGCGAATGACGGCGGGGCATCAAACACATGCCGTGAGTGCACACATCACATACCCAGGCCAGCGTACGCTTGCATGACACGATCAGCAATGCGTCTGTCTCATTTGGAGCCCATCATGTAGTACAGGTACCCAACGTACCCGGAGTGGAAAGGTTTGTGCTGTACAGCAATGACTGACTCTTGGTTGCGTGAAGGCGGGTCGACAAGGTTAGCCAAGTACGTGTTTTCTCACTTGATCAGCTGCAGAACGGAGGAAAACTGACTTTTTTGGTAGGGCTAGCGTCCAATGACGTCAACATGGCCACCACAGATGTTTTAGCCTCACAGAGTATACAGTTCGTACAGGTGCTACGAAACTGGTATATTTTAACATCGGTGGTTTGCACAAATTGTGGCTGAGCTGAATTCCGTAGACAAGAGCATGGTTTGAAACGGCAACAACCTTTCCAATGCATGGATGTTGCAATTCCCGTCATAGTCGGTGTGAGGGATCGCGGCCTTGGATGGCTAGATGAGAACACGTCGTTAGCTAACCATAAGTTATATTATTGCCAATTTTGATCGTTTTCAATGCAGTTTTGCCCCAATCATTAAAACAGCTTGAACCATGTCCAAAGCAAAAAATTTCGCCCTCTAGATAGACGATCAAAAAGGAAGGAGCGAGCATGCTATGACACCTTCACGTGGTGTATGAGATCGGCTAGAAGACAATGCGGGGCAATAACTAATCTTAAAAAGAGCTTTCGACACTTCTGCAAGTTCTTACGCCCTTACCTTTTCTAAACATGCATGCAATCCGAACAGTTTGGTTGAGTATATTTGTTCATAACATAAAGTTGCTTTTTCACACAACTGTTCGAATAACGGAAATTGCGGTTTGGAACAGAAAATGATGCAATTGCATCATGATGCATAAACATGATGACCCAAACAGTCCGACGCCGGCTGAGACGATGGACGGTAGGTGACGCCCACAGTGACAGAACGATGCCCGCCGCCTGAGATCGACGCCCAGAGCAGCTTCTGGCACCTCCTGTGCTTGTAATTGGAAGGACAGTGATGGTGTGGTTTTCTCGGTATAGGATGGCTACACCACCGCCCGGGCTGCAGCGGAGCGGTCTCCAATCATACACTTATTCTAATGGCATATTTGGCGAATGTGTCTGGACGTCTATCCGACGAACAGCAGAACAACCATCGGCTGCTACTCTATTTCTGCAGAAGGAAAGAACCGGGAGCTGTTCGTCGGTGTTGGAATGGACGCAACGGTCACGCAAGACCATATGACATTCCCATGCCATGTTGCCACGGACAACTGGTGCTCTTGCACTTATCATCAGCACATTTTGTTTTGTTTCCAAATCACCATTCAGGCGTTTGCTATTTAGGCGTGTCGAGATTTTGATATGTCCGCATTTTGCAGCATTCAGTCGTTCACAATTTCGTCAGGTCGCCATTCTTCCATATCGTCATGTTGCAGTTCGCCATTTATTCGGTGCGATTTTTTGGCCCGCCGAATTTTTACATGTCGTGAATATGAAAACCGTCATAAGGCATCCGGCAAAAAGGCATTGGGCAAACCGTGAGAAGACTTTTTGTTTGGATTCCGACCCTCCCAGCCTAGGGCAGATAGCGAGCACCGAAGTGACTCGAACCCAGACACCATGCCACGTGCAGGATAGGAGGCAGACGCCTTAACCGATCGAGCTACGGGGTAGACTACATTCGGATATGGTTCTGGAATAGATTATGAAAGATGTGCGGAGCCACTTCCGCACTTCGCGCCTTCTGGGACATTTTCAGCGAGACCCACCGCTGCGGATAAATGTAGTCCAGCCTTCGACAGGTGAAACGCCCGGGGAACGCAATCCAAGTATTCAGAGCATCTGCCATATGATGATTCCCTGCACCGATGAAGCTTACTCTAAAGCCGCATAACCCTTCCTCCGATCCACACACCTGGCCGCCTCCCACATCGTCTCCGCTACTGACGACGCTCGGGGGCCGACGCTGCTGCTATATATACACCAGCTGAAAGAGAGTCGAGTTTGGCTGTGCTTAACTTGGCTGACGTGCTGGCGTCGTTTAAGTCTCCTGTTACATCGAGACCATGACTTCGGAGAAGCCCTGGGGTCATCAACATTTGTCTGACCGTCGGCGTCTGTGTCCCAGAACGTCGCCTTTACCGGACTAGGCGCCCGGTGACCAGACCTCACAGTGGGGCCAGTCAGCTGGCGGGATGGATGAGAGCACATTCCCGGAATGAGGCGCAACAGAGGCGTTTTCGTGGCGCAGACCAAAGGTCCGTCCTGCGAGATAGTGTTGAGACGCCAGGCCATGTATCAGCATAACTTCTACTAAGGCCAAGTCGAAAGATTATTCCAGAGGTGCAGCCTCGCAAAATAGACGGGGGGGGGGGGGGGCAGCAGAATATATGTCTGTACCCACCTTCAGTGTAGAGAAAAAGTAAATGTCTTCATGTATTTGACCCACATTCCAAAGCTGGTGGGGGTACATTTTTCTTTAGGATTGCTTGATTTTTCAAGTTGCATGAACATTCATTTTCATGCACAAATAAGTCATTGATAATTTGAAATCATGTTGAAAATAATCGGGTGTGACCGCGCAGCACGCAAGCAAGATTGAAAAATGGTAGCTTACGTTATCAGTTCAGCGCATGCACTACATTCCGATCGTGGTCGAATGGTTAATGAGGCGGACTTATGCTTTTCAAATATACAGTTTTACTTCTTGGGAATGCATTTTCAACAGTTTTCCTCATTTACTCATGGTCGCCCACCCGGGTCGACTAGCCACACTAGCCACACCGGCAGCTGGTTAATCAGCGACTGATTGGCTGGTCGGCTAGCTGGAAGCCAATCTTAAGCCATTTTTTCCAACATACTCAAAATATACACGCTTGGAATCCCCTGTAAATGGGTCAGGAACCAGAACCATGGTGCACAATTATGGCCACAAAAGGCACGAAACGTTAGGATGCCGTTCCGAAAAGCCCTGAATTTGTGGGCCAAAACCATGACAGATGAGGCTCGGATCCTTCCGGACGGTCATATATATATATATATATATATATATATATATATATATATATATATATATATGACCATCCGGAAGTATATATACATATATGACCGTATATATATATATATATATATATATATATATATATATATATATATATATATATATGACCGTCCGGAAGTATATATACATATATGACCGTATATATATGTATATATATATATATATATATATATATATATATATATATATATATATATATATATATATATATGTGTGTGTGTGTGTGTGTGTGTGTGTGTGTGTGTGTGTGTGTGTGTGTGTGTGTGTGTGTGTGTGTGTGTGTGTGGTGTGTGTGTGTGTGTGTGTGTGTGTGTGTGTGTGTGTGGTGTGTGTGGTGTGTGTGCGCGTGTGTGTGTGTTGTGTGTATTCTTAGGGCGCGTCAACTGCTTTAGTTATATAAACTGAAACATGTCTGCTTGTCTTAAACAGGATCGTTCTATGAAACGGGGGTTCTCTACCGTTGGGATACATCATGCCTTAGAGGCTATCAATTTTGTGAGACTTTAGAGTAATTGCTAAACGGCCTTCTTTACCTAATAAATGATTTCCACCTGGTTATGTTTCCTACCTAACGGACAGTTTTTGCATCGGCTGGCGGAGGGTGGCCGGGGGTGGGGGCCGCAGCCGTGACCAGGGGGGAGGGGGAGGGGCTGGCCTTCAGTCAACGCGTTTTACGTTGGTTACGTAACGGTTGGCAACGTTTTAAGTTGTTCCAAAAAATGCACAGTTAAAAAACAACCCGAAGTAGGAGTATAGGCCGCTGAACGTAACATGATCACTTTTTGGGGATAACGTCTCTTCCAGACAGGTTCGGTGACTTCGGCCCAAGAAACTGTCACGAGTGATGCTCTGCGTTGTAAGATTAAATAATATCAAGCAGCGCAGAACTGAGGCGGTGTGAACAATTAATCGAGTGGTCCTTACCATTTCGGTGCGGCAAAGTAAAAAAAAACAAAAACAAAAAACAAACAAAAATGACAAATACCGCACCAACGGATCGCAACTTATAATTGATGAAAAGGGATTTAACATGCAAACGGGCGGCCGATTGAATGCGTCGCGCTTGGGCGGAGGGCAAATTTGATCGGAAATTTAAAAGAAATAAGAAACTAGAGGCACAAAATTTGCGGAGTAGGTAAACGTATACGTGACACCAGGGCCCCTCGAAGTTTATCTGGCAGCACCGCTGTGACGTCACGGCGGGGCGCCTGGACAATCCACAGCATTGTAAGCCCGTAGGAAAGGGTCTTTTTCAGAGGCAGCTTTTGGGCAGATTGAGAGGAAACAGACGGCTGAAAAGTTTTCAGCGTTAGACAGAACGTGTGGTCTCTCGTACGCCAGGTGTGCTTTTAAAGCTTAGTGCTTTGGCTTTGAATTGCAATTCATTTTGCGCAGGCATTGCAACGCTATCCTAGGTGGCGCCACTAGTACCAACGCCTGGTTTATGGATGACACTAGTGTTGTTCTTGGGGCTAATATCCAGTTTTCCTACATACTTACGTCTTGCTTCTCGAGGCGTTCTGCGTGTTGGAATGCAAACTGTTCTTGCTGGGTTATAAATATATTAACATCGTGCATGCAAATGCTTTCCCTGTATTTTGTTGGGGCACCAAGGCATATTCCCGACTCATTTGCCCACCATTCTAGTCTAAACGTCAAATGATGTTCGGTCACGGTACTGGGTTACCTTCATGTGTGAGCCTATTAAGTTTGACCTGGAAATTAAAATTTGACAGTCGTCTTGCCTTCGTCGGCGCTTTAACCTTCCTCAATTGGCTGAATATTGAACGCGTGACGACGACATGCGACATTTCGATGTCACCATCAACATTAGGTGGGCAGGTTGGTGTAAGAACAAATCGTCCGGAAAACCGACGATTCTGCCCATGTTTGAGATGCGGGCCGTATGAAAAAATTATAATTCCGTGCAAACTAATAATTTCAGTGCATACTTTGAGATGCACCGGATGCAAAGCACATGTAAAAGAAAACTAGAATACAGATATACAAATGATACTAGATAATGATAATATTACAAAATGCCAGAGGCGGAGGAAGCAGCAATAATGCCAAAAGTGTCGTAGTAGTGGACAAGCAAGGTATCATGTTGTCCTCAAGAAGACACACCCGGGTACGCCGGAGCCTTTGCGTCCAGGCCAACTGGTAGAAGCGCGATGAAGTCGGGAAGGCGTCACTTGTCTTCTTCGTATCAGGACCACGCTTCCCAGAAACGCGCTCACCAGCTCCTGGAAGCGTGACAGGAGGGGGAACATGATCAGCCGCCCCCACGCCCTTCCATCCAACCAGCGGAACAGTGAGGACCTAGTTCGGTCGGCCCAAAACTGCTGCTGCTGGTCAAGTGGGTACATATGAATAAATCAGTACCGGCGCTTCTTTTAAGGCACTCTGAGCCGCACCTAGCTAAATTTTAGGACCCACTGCAGCATCACCTCAAATGAAATGAATTACTTCAGATGGTGATCAAATGTCGTTTCTTGCGATGCATTTTAAATGAGTGTGTTAACCTGCACTCAAACAGGCCTGTAACCAGTCATGCGCCCGTCGAAATTTGCGCAGTTTTTAACGATACCATGAGTATCCATAATTACATTTCGATAGCATTTCACCTTGATTTACCCTATTAGAAACATGGCCTGGCAGCGCACCGAGAACTTGCAGTGGCCGGCACGTCTCACGCCCCTCCTCCCCCGACAGCACAGCGAGACAGACCGCTGCCGGTCCGCTGTCCAGCGCGCCACATCTTCCTCCCCCGAATCTGCGGAGAACCTCTACCACAGACGTAGCTTCCATCGGCTGACCTGCCCGTTCCTGCGATGCCCTGCGCGCCATTTCCGGCCGGCCACGCCATCCTTCGTCATCCGGCCGGCCGTGCCATACCTTGTTATCCGGCCGGCGCGCTCGCAGCAACGGGAGGCGTACGGCAAGGTCCGACGCTCTGTCACCGAGACAGACATAAGACTGCCACCCACAGATCGGCACCCTGGCGTCGCTGCACCTGAGTGATGCGGTCTACTTGGCGAGTGTACTTTAAAGACGGTGCGGAGCCTGTATAAGTTAATCTGCTAGCAACGCCTTTGAACTGAGCCATCTTAAGCTGCCTCCGATACTCAAAGCAAGAACGTATCCGGGAGAGGAAGGAGGCGAGAAGCACGTGACCCCAGTGCTGGTAAAAAAAGATGTGTTTTCATTCGAGGTGTAATTTTTGTTGGCAAGGTTATTACCTTATCCATCTCATTTTTGCCCACCTGAATTCTGGGTAAATTCTGGGTAACCAGAGATTGGTCTTATTGCTGGTTAGAGTTGGGTCCATTCTCTATTACCCACTTGTGTGGCACAACTCGGCTAAACTGCGGGAACGCTGTATTGTAGCACACGGGCTGTAGGTACTTCACAGTCAATACTAACACAAGTATTGGTAACTAGCCGGTACGCTGATGACAACCCAAGCCCGTCCGCTCCGGCTCGGCCAACGCATGCTGCCTCGCTGACATTCGCCCACTGCTTGGCAAACCAGTTCAAACTCGGCCACTCCCATCTGTTGGTGGGGGGACCGGTTCGGCAAGGTAATCGTTAGCATGTGTGTCGACGTCAGCTGTCTGGTTCTCCGAGTGTGAAGCAGTACGGTGATAAGCCCTTGGCCTCAGCATGTGGAAACAAAGTCCTCGACTGATGCGGTGGAAACATGGACAAGCCCTCCTAGCCCCGCTCAGCAGAGCGTGTCTTGAGCGCAAAATCGTCGCGGCGTTGTTTATTGAGGCCCTATAGAACGGCGCTGATGGGCCACGCGACCAACTCAAGACATCTTCCATGGAAGGGAAGGGTGCAATTTTAACTTGCACGAAATTTACTCGAAGCTGACTAAGACTAAAGACGCGCAGTAAATGAACAAAGGAATGCAGCATCGTACGCTTAAGGCAGAAAATAAACGCCCATTGATCTTTGGAGCTACAACTTCCTCAATGAACAACATGTAAAACACAACCCCAAATATGTAATGCTGACGAGCGGGTATGCCTGTCGCCTGACAGTGGCGGAAACAGGTACCAGGCCGAGGGAAGCGGCAGAAACACAGTGGCGGAGACAGGTACCACGTCAAGGGAAACGGCAGAAACACAGGGGCGGGTACAGGTACCACACCGAGGGAAGCGGCAGAAACACAGTGGCGGGAACAGGTACCACGCCAAGGGAAGCGGCAGAAACAGTGGCGAAAACAGGTTCCACGCCGAGGGAAGCGGCAGAAACACAGGGGCGGAAACAGGTATCACGCCGAGGGAAGCGGCAGAAACACATGTTATTACGGTCTCACAATCTCAGTGTCAACAAACTCCATCCTGGGGACACGGGACTGATGCTGACGAGGCCGTTTCCGCTTGTGCCTTGTCTGAAGACTCATACTCACCATAGCTGATGGGTCGATATTTGCTCGAGTCGATTGAAACCGAACACGGAACGATCCAGATATATCTGGTCTCATACCTTGACCGACCAGGAGACTCCTGACAAACATGAAGCTATAGATACCGTGCTGAATTATTTAGGTAGCTACTCTGATGAAATTTGTGTATATATTAAATTGTATACGACTGTATTTTTATTTTCCAGTACTTTTGTCGACACGTCGTGACACGGGGAGCCCAACCCTGCACCTGTAGCCAGTCTCTCAAAACAGAGCTTCGTGTATTTTTGGTGTTAATTGTACATTTATGGCGCATAATCGCATAATACAGGTTCTCAAATCAACAATATACAACTTGAACTACAATCTACGACACTAAAAATACACAGACACATGTACAGTCTACGGCACAAATATACAAAAACAGTCTTGCATGAGTTTCTCAAAGCCAAGAACAAAGTTCTGACAGAGCTTAAGGTTGATAGGCCCATTTAGCAATGCAATCAACGCAAGCATTTGTGTCGTAGATTATAAAACTGACCTTAGGACTGTTACTTATTGAAAGACAAATTGCTGCAGCGGCAAGCCTAAACAGCATGCAACAGCTGCTAAAGGCATAACAGAGCATACGGCTTGAGTGTGAGAAGTAATAGTGAGTGTTCCAGCCTTTCAGACAAAAAGCCTTGGGTAGGGCATGCCAAGACCAAATATAGGGCAAAACTGCCTGGTCAAGGTGCTTTCTTTGCAAGAACATCAAAATATATCAAAATTGAGAGAAATTTGTGTGTCTGCCACAATACTTGTTATGGATACCAAACATTCTATGTTTATGCAAGTTGTATTCCAGACACTTTCAAAGTGAGATATGTGCAGCATCATTGCCTGCGCTGCCTACTCCGGTTGAAAACATTATTAGGTGCAATAGATG
>NW_023596225.1:7945105-7973235 GCF_011947565.3 Pollicipes pollicipes | reverse complement strand
CCGTCGCCGTCGGTAGCCTAGGCCAACGCAGCGACGCTGGAGAGCGGGTGCTGATGCCGGCCGCCGTCCGGCACACGGCCGAGGCGGCACAGCGAGCTGACGATGCGCCAGGCGAAGGCCACCAGCGTCCACGCCGAGCAGCCGAGCAGCAGACCCAGCAGCCCGCCCAGCTCAGACACCAGCTGCTACGGCGCGGTGGCCAGCTGCTCGCGCATCATAATGGACCACAGCTCCATCACCAGGGTCACGGTGGGCAGCGGCGCGCCCGGGTAGAATCGGCGCTCCTCGCTGCCGCGGTACTGCACCACCAGACAGACGGGCGGACAGTCGCAGCGCGGCGCCTCGTCCGGCTTCCGGTACAGCCGCGCGTACAGCCGGCCCAGCGCCGCCTCGCTGCCGCATGGCGCCTGCTCCGGCGGTGGCTCGAAGCCGAGCGCTCGGCAGCCGACGTCAGCCGCCGCCGCCGCGTGCCAGCAGGCCATCAGACAGTGCTGCCGGCTATAGCCGGCGCGCGCCAGGCACGGCTGCCGCCGGCGAGACACGCTGCGCGTGGCGGCAGCGCTCACGCGCAGCGCCGCGTGCTGCGGTTGGCCCGGCTCACGCGCTGCCGAGACAGCCGCGCTGCGCGCGCCCACGCCGTACAGCAGCACCGCGGCGTCCAGCAGCAGCCGGTGACAGAGGAGCGGGCGGCGTGGGCCGGGCACTAGCACCGGCCGCCAGCCGCCCAGCCGGCGCTCGTGCGCGCCACAAGAGGTGTGGCAGCAGATGGCGCCGCCGGCGTGGCACCGACCCAGGATCCAGGCCAGGGGTCGGTTAGCAGCCTCCACATACTGTGTGATGTTGCCATCTTTCCAGCGTCGGGCAGCGTGCAGCGAGCTCTCTAGCACGCCGTCACCGGGGCAGATGGTGATGTTGGGCACGCTCGTCTCACCCACCAGCATGACAGTATGCACTGGCTCGGCGCGGAACTGTGCTGCCACCAGCCCAACACAGGCGGTCTGCAGCAGCTGCTCTCCGAGCTTGAAGAGGTACCGCGCGACCGGCCGGGTGGCTCCTCTCTCCTCTCCCTCAGACCGGGTCACCGCCGTGCAGCCGCCCGTTGGCTGCTCCAGCCACTTCATTGCAGACGAGGACACCGGACAAACATCTGCCACTTGGCTCGAACGGGGTCGGCCGAGTTTGACACGCGAGCTATAATGGGAGCGGCGCGGTGGCAGGTGAAGCTCTGAAGGCTGGAGCCTCTCGCGGAGGTCAGCAGCTTCAGCGGCGTCCGCACGTCACGACGCCCACCAAAGCGCAGAGGAATCCGCAGTGGCGCTGGGCACATTTTGTGACTTCCCTGCGACGCGCCATGACGTACTGGGAGGATGTCTACCGCCGAGTGAGAGAGTCAGAATGTGGTGTGGCGATGGACATTTCCGGCTGCAGGGAGGAGCGTTCCTTTAAACGCTGTCGTAAAGGCAGTTCTTGTCTATCTAGATCATCGGTGCGGCAACATTTACTCGGATGTGTGAGCAATTTGCCGATGGCCTTCAGACCCAAACGACTAATGTAAGCTCGCGCAACTCTCGCTGCCGTCATGGAAGACAGTTTAAAATGTTTCTAATTATGATCGCGTTATTTTGAAAACAGCTAATAGAGTTGACCGTTTCTAGCCATGCTTTTCTTACCACGGACAGATATCTCAGGGTTACTAACATGTGTCAGAGGTCAAGCAGCTAGATCCAGATTGCTATCCCTGTAGTTTTATTTTGCATCCGCTCTTTCGCATTATTCGCCTTAGCAGGAATATTTCGACTCTCAAAAATTTTCAGTCAGAATCTGAAAGGTTGACACTGTTTCGTGGTCCTCGGTTTAAAACACGATGATTGGGTACTTTGAAGTAAATCATCGGAAGAAATATGTATGTACAAATTTTCAGAGGGCAGTTTCTTCTCTACCGAAATTTATTAACATAGATAATGATGAATAAAAACAACAATCAAGATGAATTTGGACATCTTGTGAGAGAAGTCTTCTTGTCTTCTTCAACAGCGTATTTCAATAACTCTGATACGACAGCTATCTAAAAATGTTGTAACATCAATTTCACAAATTGTTGGTTCCTGTAGCACTCCACTGTAATTATATCAGGCGAATTGTTTGTATGTTAAGCTAAGTGTGGCGCTGAGGCTTTCCCCGTGCATATTGTCCATATTTTTAGTACGTCAGTGTTTTTTTGCCAAGACATGACATGGATCCAGCCCGGTTTTCCTGCCATCGGATGCAGGGAATAACTGTTGCTGGTTTGGTGTCATTTAGGCAGGAGTGTGCTACTAATCACGAGATCTCAGTTTTTGATAAGATCTTAGTGTCAGACTTCATCATGAGATCTCAACATGGTCCGGGCAGTGATGTTAACTTTGTATACCAGTAACACTTGCGTTAGCGTTTTGGGAACCGGCAGGTATCAAACAACGAGTTGTAATCAAATCTTAAAATGCGTGGATGAATTTTTTTCGAAGACTGTGCTGGTTTCCGTTCTCGGCAGCCTTGTCCTTGTAAAACGTACTGTAAAAAAGAGGTCCTGTACCAGGTCACCATCCGCCGGTCTCAGCCTCTTCTCCCACAGCCCCACTTCCTGCAGCAGTGTTGGCCACAGGGTCTGTAGCACCGGCTGCACGACAGTTTAATGACTTGCAGCCTCCTGTCCTTCTTGGCCGCTCGGCGAGTGATCGCAGACAGTTGTGCCATGGCCTGCCGGAGGGAATGACCGGCACCGTCTGGTGAGCCGCCGAGCTCAGAGGTCGCTGGTGACCTGTCAGAGATCAGTGATCGGCAGTGGCCAGTGACATCGCCCGCGTGGCTCTCCGTCACTCGCGCCCCCTGCCGAGAGAATGGCGAGGGGCGAGGCTTGCGATGGTGTTGGACGGGGTCCGCGGGCAGATGCGAACGCACCCGCAACCGGGCAGATAGTCATTACGTCGTTTGGAGCCGAAGTACGATAGGACGTTTACACAGAGTTGGTCCCAACTTTCGTGAGCTGTGTGGTGTCAGAAATCATTGATACTCTCTGATCTCATGGGCGTCAGGTGTTACGGAGTCCTAAGATGGACTATATGATGATGATTAAGTGGGCGAAACCCTGCACACATCTAAATACCCCACACGAGGACGACAGTGTGATGAATCATTACATCCCTAATTCTAGTACAGCGTCTTAATCTTTGGGTAAATCTGGAGCTAGTCACTCATTACATTTCGCTCACAGTCTGAGGCTGGTTTTATCTCACCGGTGAGAGAAGGCTGCATACGATACCCAGTAGAAAGATCAACATTATCACGTTTTTCAGGCGCATTGCTCGTGCTTCTCTTCAACTATCACGTATTGCGATTGTCAGATATATGTGGGGGTCTCTTGTCCTCCGTTGGCCGTCCTCTCCTGTCCTCCGATGGTCGTCCTCTTATGCCCTCCGTTGGCTTTCCCCTCCTGTCCTCTCCTGGCCTTGGTTGCCAGTCTTCTCCTGTCCTCTGTTGGCAGTCCTCTCCCGTCTCTCTGATGATGTCCGACCGTCGCGCTGCTGTTAGGTCTCTCCCAACAGTCCTCCGCCCTGCTTTCTTTGTGTCCTCTCGCTACTGTGTCCTTCGCCCTGTTGTCCTCGTGTCCCTAGTCGTCGCTGTGGTCCTCCCCAGTCTGCCGGTCACCTGGGAGACGGCGGTCGGTGGTAGCAGTGCCGCTCCCAGTGGCCGGTCCGGCCCTATATACCCCTATGTTAACTGGCGCACGGCTGCAGCCAACAGCATACGCCAGACAATGTCGCTCAAGTCCCGCCAGTAGCCAGTTTCTCAAAGCGAAACTGCAATCTCAAGCCAAGTATTAATGTGTACTTTCGATTTTACAAACGACGTTCAAGGCCAGTTTCTTAAAGTCGTCACGTGACCTTTGTCGTAGTTTGGACATTTGACACTGCCGTACATTTGTGTGTCCCGTTGCCAGGACAACAACCACCAAACATGAGATAATTCTAGCAGCCATAAACCCACGTCTTATGTTTTGAGTATGTATTACCTTCACTCGAACTGCCATCGATTAAGACAAAATAATATGTAAGTTTTCAGTTGCCTGGCTCGACATCAACCAGCCACATAAGCTTACGATTTTGGGGATATAACCTCCAGCTACAATTATGACGCTTTGGTTGAAAAGCAACGCTTATCAGGATATGAAAGCCAGGGACAGGTTTCGGTGGTGCAGTGGTTAACGCGTCCGGGTGCGGGGTTCGCTTACCCGCGGTGCCCGCGTTTCCGCCAGCGGTAAGACAGTCGCCATCTAGTCGAAGCAGCTGAGTGCGTCCTAAACTGCTGCGCAGCTGAGTGCGTCTTCTCTATATGACTGATCGCGGAAAGTATGCTTCTATTATGTGCTTTTATGCAGGCTAGCAGCTGTCGTATGGCATAGTGATGCACAAGATGCATACAGCTGTGTTATCCAAATGAAATCAATTTTTGAGTATAATACATGTGTGATGCTAATCTATTTTGTTAGCATCTATTGCACCTAATAATGTTTTCAACCGGAGTAGGCAGCGCAGGCAATGATGCTGCACATATCTCACTTTGAAAGTGTCTGGAATACAACTTGCATAAACATAGAATGTTTGGTATCCATAACAAGTATTGTGGCAGACACACAAATTTCTCTCAATTTTGATATATTTTGATGTTCTTGCAAAGAAAGCACCTTGACCAGGCAGTTTTGCCCTATATTTGGTCTTGGCATGCCCTACCCAAGGCTTTTTGTCTGAAAGGCTGGAACACTCACTATTACTTCTCACACTCAAGCCGTATGCTCTGTTATGCCTTTAGCAGCTGTTGCATGCTGTTTAGGCTTGCCGCTGCAGCAATTTGTCTTTCAATAAGTAACAGTCCTAAGGTCAGTTTTATAATCTACGACACAAATGCTTGCGTTGATTGCATTGCTAAATTCATCAAGGGCCTATCAACCTTAAGCTCTGTCAGAACTTTGTTCTTGGCTTTGAGAAACTCATGCAAGACTGTTTTTGTATATTTGTGCCGTAGACTGTACATGTTCTGTGTATTTTTAGTGTCGTAGATTGTAGTTCAAGTTGTATATTGTTGATTTGAGAACCTGTATTATGCGATTATGCGCCATAAATGTACAATTTACACCAAAAATACACGAAGTTCTGTTTTGAGAGACTGGCTACAGGGTGCAGGGTTGGGCTCCCCGTGTCACGACGTGTCGACAAAAGTACTGGAAAATAAAAATACAGTCGTATACAAATTTAATATATACACAAATTTCATCAGAGTAGCTACCTAAATAATTCAGCACGGTATCTATAGCTTCATGTTGTCAGGAGTCTCCTGGTCGGTCAAGGTATGAGACCAGATATATCTGGATCGTTCCGTGTTCGGTTTCAATCGACTCGAGCAAGTATCGACCCATCAGCTATGGTGAGTATGAGTCTTCAGACAAGGCACAAGCGGAAACGGCCTCGTCAGCATCAGTCCCGTGTCCCCAGGATGGAGTTTGTTGACACTGAGATTGTGAGACCGTATAACATGTGTTTCTGCCGCTTCCCTCGGCGTGATACCTGTTTCCGCCCCTGTGTTTCTGCCGCTTCCCTCGGCGTGGAACCTGTTTTCGCCACTGTTTCTGCCGCTTCCCTTGGCGTGGTACCTGTTCCCGCCACTGTGTTTCTGCCGCTTCCCTCGGTGTGGTACCTGTACCCGCCCCTGTGTTTCTGCCGTTTCCCTTGACGTGGTACCTGTTTCCGCCACTGTGTTTCTGCCGCTTCCCTCGGCCTGGTACCTGTTTCCGCCACTGTCAGGCGACAGGCATACCCGCTCGTCAGCATTACATATTTGGGGTTGTGTTTTACATGTTGTTCATTGAGGAAGTTGTAGCTCCAAAGATCAATGGGCGTTTATTTTCTGCCTTAAGCGTACGATGCTGCATTCCTTTGTTCATTTACTGCGCGTCTTTAGTCTTAGTCAGCTTCGAGTAAATTTCGTGCAAGTTTAAATTGCACCCTTCCCTTCCAAGGAAGATGTCTTGAGTTGGTCGCGTGGCCCATCAGCGCCGTTCTATAGGGCCTCAATAAACAACGCCGCGACGATTTTGCGCTCAAGACACGCTCTGCTGAGCGGGGCTAGTAGGGCTTGTCCATGTTTCCACCGCATCAGTCGAGGACTTTGTTTCCACATGCTGAGGCCAAGGGCTTATCACCGTACTGCTTCACACTCGGAGAACCGGACAGCTGACGTCGACACACATGCTAACGATTACCTTGCCGAACCGGTCCCCCCACCAACAGATGGGAGTGGCCGAGTTTGAACTGGTTTACCAAGCAGTGGGCGAATGTCAGCGAGGCAACATGCGTTGGCCGAGCCGGGGCGGACGGGCTTGGGTTGTCATCAGCGTACCGGCTAGTTACCAATACTTGTGTTAGTATTGACTGTGAAGTACCTACAGCCCGTGTGCTACAATACAGCGTTCCCGCAGTTTAGCCGAGTTGTGCCACACAAGTGGGTAATAGGGAATGGACCCAACTCTAACCAGCAATAAGACCAATCTCTGGTTACCCAGATATTTACCCAGAATTCAGGTGGGCAAAAATGAGATGGATAAGGCAAAAACCTTGCCAACAAAAATTACGCCTTGAATGAAAACACATCTTTTTTTACCAGCACTGGGGTCACATGCTTCTCGCCTCCTTCCTCTCCCGGATACGTTCTTGCTTTGAGTATCGGAGGCAGCTTAAGATGGCTCAGTTCAAAGGCGTTGCTAGCAGTATAACTTATACAGGCTCCGCACCGTCTTTAAAGTACACTCGCCAAGTAGACCGCATCACTCAGGCGGTGACAGAGCGTCGGACCTTGCCGTACGCCTCCCGTTGCTGCGAGCGCGCCGGCCGGATAACAAGGTATGGCACGGCCGGCCGGATGACGAAGGATGGCGTGGCCGGCCGGAAATGGCGCGCAGGGCATCGCAGGAACGGGCAGGTCAGCCGATGGAAGCTACGTCTGTGGTAGAGGTTCTCCGCAGATTCGGGGGAGGAAGATGTGGCGCGCTGGACAGCGGACCGGCAGCGGTCTGCTTCGCTGTGCTGTCGGGGGGAGGAGGGGGCGTGAGACGTGCCGGCCACTGCAAGTTCTCGGTGCGCTGCCAGGCCATGTTTCTAATGGGGTAAATCAAGGTGAAGTGCTATCGAAATGTAATTATGGATACTCATGGTATCATTAAAAACTGCGCAAATTTCGACGGGTGCATGACTGGTTACAGGCCTGTTTGAGTGCAGGTTAACACACTCATTTAAAATGCATCGCAAGAAACGACATTTGATCACCATCTGAAGTAATTCATTTCATTTGAGGTGATGCTGCAGTGGGTCCTAAAATTTAGCTAGGTGCGGCTCAAAGTGCCTTAAAAGAAGCGCCGGTACTGATTTATTCATATGTACCCATTTGACCAGCAGTAGCAGTTTTGGGCCGACCGAACTAGCTCCTCACTGTTCCGCTGGTTGGATGGAAGGGCGTGGGGGCGGCTGATCATGTTCCCCCTCCTGTCACGCTTCCAGGAGCTGGTGAGCGCGTTTCTGGGAAGCGTGGTCCTGATACGAAGAAGACAAGTGACGCCTTCCCGACTTCATCGCGCTTCTACCAGTTGGCCTGGACGCAAAGGCTCCGGCGTACCCGGGTGTGTCTTCTTGAGGACAACATGATACCTTGCTTGTCCACTACTACGACACTTTTGGCATTATTGCTGCTTCCTCCGCCTCTGGCATTTTGTAATATTATCATTATCTAGTATCATTTGTATATCTGTATTCTAGTTTTCTTTTACATGTGCTTTGCATCCGGTGCATCTCAAAGTATGCACTGAAATTATTAGTTTGCACGGAATTATAATTTTTTCATACGGCCCGCATCTCAAACATGGGCAGAATCGTCGGTTTTCCGGACGATTTGTTCTTACACCAACCTGCCCACCTAATGTTGATGGTGACATCGAAATGTCGCATGTCGTCGTCACGCGTTCAATATTCAGCCAATTGAGGAAGGTTAAAGCGCCGACGAAGGCAAGACGACTGTCAAATTTTAATTTCCAGGTCAAACTTAATAGGCTCACACATGAAGGTAACCCAGTACCGTGACCGAACATCATTTGACGTTTAGACTAGAATGGTGGGCAAATGAGTCGGGAATATGCCTTGGTGCCCCAACAAAATACAGGGAAAGCATTTGCATGCACGATGTTAATATATTTCTAACCCAGCAAGAACAGTTTGCATTCCAACACGCAGAACGCCTCGAGAAGCAAGACGTAAGTATGTAGGAAAACTGGATATTAGCCCCAAGAACAACACTAGTGTCATCCATAAACCAGGTGTTGGTACTAGTGGCGCCACCTAGGATAGCGTTGCAATGCCTGCGCAAAATGAATTGCAATTCAAAGCCAAAGCACTAAGCTTTAAAAGCACACCTGGCGTACGAGAGACCACACGTTCTGTCTAACGCTGAAAACGTTTCAGCCGTCTGTTTCCTCTCAATCTGCCCAAAAGCTGCCTCTGAAAAAGACCCTTTCCTTCGGGCTTACAATGCTGTGGATTGTCCAGGCGCCCCGCCGTGACGTCACAGCGGTGCTGCCAGATAAACTTCGAGGGGCCCTGGTGTCACGTATACGTTTACCTACTCCGCAAATTTTGTGCCTCTAGTTTCTTATTTCTTTTAAATTTCCGATCAAATTTGCCCTCCGCCCAAGAGCGACGCATTCAATCGGCCGCCCGTTTGCATGTTAAATCCCTTTTCATCAATTATAAGTTGCGATCCGTTGGTGCGGTATTTGTCATTTTTGTTTGTTTTTTGTTTTTGTTTTTTTTTACTTTGCCGCACCGAAATGGTAAGGACCACTCGATTAATTATTCACACCGCCTCAGTTCTGCGCTGCTTGATATTATTTAATCTTACAACGCAGAGCATCGCTCGTGACAGTTTCTTGGGCCGAAGTCACCGAACCTGTCTGGAAGAGACGTTATCCCCAAAAAGTGATCATGTTACGTTCAGCGGCCTATACTCCTACTTCGGGTTGTTTTTTAGCTGTGCATTTTTTGGAACAACTTAAAACGTTGCCAACCGTTACGTAACCAGCGTAAAACGCGTTGACTGAAGGGCAGCCCCTCCCCCTCCCCCTGGTCACGGCTGCGGCCCCCACCCCCGGCCACCCTCCACCAGCCGATGCAAAAACTGTCCGTTAGGTAGGAAACATAACCAGGTGGAAATCATCTATTAGGTAAAGAAGGCCGTTTAGCAATTACTCTAAAGTCTCACAAAATTGCTGGCCTCTAAGGCATGATGTATCCCAACGGTAGAGAACCCCCGTTTAATAGAACGATCCTGTTAAGACAAGCAGACATGTTTCCGTTTATATAACTAAAGCAGTTGACGCGCCCTAAGAATACACACAACACACACACACGCGCGCACACACACACACACACACACACACACACACACACACACACACACACACACACACACACACACACACACACACACACACACACACACACACACACACACACACACACACACACACACACACACACACACACACACACACACACACACACACACACACACACACACACACACACACATATATATATATATATATATATATATATATATATATATATATATATATATATATACATATATATACGGTCATATATGTATATATACTTCCGGACGGTCATATATATATATATATATATATATATATATATATATATATATATATATGACCGTCCGGAAGGATCCGAGCCTCATCTGTCATGGTTTTGGCCCACAAATTCAGGGCTTTTCGGAACGGCATCCTAACGTTTCGTGCCTTTTGTGGCCATAATTGTGCACCATGGTTCTGGTTCCTGACCCATTTACAGGGGATTCCAAGCGTGTATATTTTGAGTATGTTGGAAAAAATGGCTTAAGATTGGCTTCCAGCTAGCCGACCAGCCAATCAGTCGCTGATTAACCAGCTGCCGGTGTGGCTAGTGTGGCTAGTCGACCCGGGTGGGCGACCATGAGCAAATGAGGAAAACTGTTGAAAATGCATTCCCAAGAAGTAAAACTGTATATTTGAAAAGCATAAGTCCGCCTCATTAACCATTCGACCACGATCGGAATGTAGTGCATGCGCTGAACTGATAACGTAAGCTACCATTTTTCAATCTTGCTTGCGTGCTGCGCGGTCACACCCGATTATTTTCAACATGATTTCAAATTATCAATGACTTATTTGTGCATGAAAATGAATGTTCATGCAACTTGAAAAATCAAGCAATCCTAAAGAAAAATGTACCCCACCAGCTTTTGGAATGTGGGTCAAATACATGAAGACATTTACTTTTTCTCTACACTGAAGGTGGGTACAGACATATATTCTGCTGCCCCCCCCCCCCCCCGTCTATTTTGCGAGGCTGCACCTCTGGAATAATCTTTCGACTTGGCCTTAGTAGAAGTTATGCTGATACATGGCCTGGCGTCTCAACACTATCTCGCAGGACGGACCTTTGGTCTGCGCCACGAAAACGCCTCTGTTGCGCCTCATTCCGGGAACGTGCTCTCATCCATCCCGCCAGCTGACTGGCCCCACTGTGAGGTCTGGTCACCGGGCGCCTAGTCCGGTAAAGGCGACGTTCTGGGACACAGACGCCGACGGTCAGACAAATGTTGATGACCCCAGGGCTTCTCCGAAGTCATGGTCTCGATGTAACAGGAGACTTAAACGACGCCAGCACGTCAGCCAAGTTAAGCACAGCCAAACTCGACTCTCTTTCAGCTGGTGTATATATAGCAGCAGCGTCGGCCCCCGAGCGTCGTCAGTAGCGGAGACGATGTGGGAGGCGGCCAGGTGTGTGGATCGGAGGAAGGGTTATGCGGCTTTAGAGTAAGCTTCATCGGTGCAGGGAATCATCATATGGCAGATGCTCTGAATACTTGGATTGCGTTCCCCGGGCGTTTCACCTGTCGAAGGCTGGACTACATTTATCCGCAGCGGTGGGTCTCGCTGAAAATGTCCCAGAAGGCGCGAAGTGCGGAAGTGGCTCCGCACATCTTTCATAATCTATTCCAGAACCATATCCGAATGTAGTCTACCCCGTAGCTCGATCGGTTAAGGCGTCTGCCTCCGATCCTGCACGTGGCATGGTGTCTGGGTTCGAGTCACTTCGGTGCTCGCTATCTGCCCTAGGCTGGGAGGGTCGGAATCCAAACAAAAAGTCTTCTCACTGTTTGCCCAATGCCTTTTTGCCGGATGCCTTATGACGGTTTTCATATTCACGACATGTAAAAATTCGGCGGGCCAAAAAATCGCACCGAATAAATGGCGAACTGCAACATGACGATATGGAAGAATGGCGACCTGACGAAATTGTGAACGACTGAATGCTGCAAAATGCGGACATATCAAAATCTCGACACGCCTAAATAGCAAACGCCTGAATGGTGATTTGGAAACAAAACAAAATGTGCTGATGATAAGTGCAAGAGCACCAGTTGTCCGTGGCAACATGGCATGGGAATGTCATATGGTCTTGCGTGACCGTTGCGTCCATTCCAACACCGACGAACAGCTCCCGGTTCTTTCCTTCTGCAGAAATAGAGTAGCAGCCGATGGTTGTTCTGCTGTTCGTCGGATAGACGTCCAGACACATTCGCCAAATATGCCATTAGAATAAGTGTATGATTGGAGACCGCTCCGCTGCAGCCCGGGCGGTGGTGTAGCCATCCTATACCGAGAAAACCACACCATCACTGTCCTTCCAATTACAAGCACAGGAGGTGCCAGAAGCTGCTCTGGGCGTCGATCTCAGGCGGCGGGCATCGTTCTGTCACTGTGGGCGTCACCTACCGTCCATCGTCTCAGCCGGCGTCGAACTGTTTGGGTCATCATGTTTATGCATCATGATGCAATTGCATCATTTTCTGTTCCAAACCGCAATTTCCGTTATTCGAACAGTTGTGTGAAAAAGCAACTTTATGTTATGAACAAATATACTCAACCAAACTGTTCGGATTGCATGCATGTTTAGAAAAGGTAAGGGCGTAAGAACTTGCAGAAGTGTCGAAAGCTCTTTTTAAGATTAGTTATTGCCCCGCATTGTCTTCTAGCCGATCTCATACACCACGTGAAGGTGTCATAGCATGCTCGCTCCTTCCTTTTTGATCGTCTATCTAGAGGGCGAAATTTTTTGCTTTGGACATGGTTCAAGCTGTTTTAATGATTGGGGCAAAACTGCATTGAAAACGATCAAAATTGGCAATAATATAACTTATGGTTAGCTAACGACGTGTTCTCATCTAGCCATCCAAGGCCGCGATCCCTCACACCGACTATGACGGGAATTGCAACATCCATGCATTGGAAAGGTTGTTGCCGTTTCAAACCATGCTCTTGTCTACGGAATTCAGCTCAGCCACAATTTGTGCAAACCACCGATGTTAAAATATACCAGTTTCGTAGCACCTGTACGAACTGTATACTCTGTGAGGCTAAAACATCTGTGGTGGCCATGTTGACGTCATTGGACGCTAGCCCTACCAAAAAAGTCAGTTTTCCTCCGTTCTGCAGCTGATCAAGTGAGAAAACACGTACTTGGCTAACCTTGTCGACCCGCCTTCACGCAACCAAGAGTCAGTCATTGCTGTACAGCACAAACCTTTCCACTCCGGGTACGTTGGGTACCTGTACTACATGATGGGCTCCAAATGAGACAGACGCATTGCTGATCGTGTCATGCAAGCGTACGCTGGCCTGGGTATGTGATGTGTGCACTCACGGCATGTGTTTGATGCCCCGCCGTCATTCGCTGGTCATCTGCCTTTTTTGCACGAAATCTGCTGAAAAGGAAGCGCTGCGCAGCATATTCCAGCGTCAAACATCACCCTTTCTCGTGTGTGTCGTTCACTCGGCTGGCTCGGGCACCATTCACGCGGCACGCTGCCGCTTGCACCCGTCCCGCCTTTTATCGACAGAGGCGTGCTTTTAACGGAGCACTCCAGCTAAGGCATAGTGGCATCCAAGTGCGCGCTGGGAAGCGGACCAAAATGTTTGCTATGGATTTCGTCTGACCACTCCGCGGTTTGAGTAAGATTATGCTAGCCGCTCAGACCAAGTTTGTTATGCTTTCGAATTCACATATGGAAAAAAGTGGCATCCCACCAGATTCATTTCAATATCCAACACAGCTTCAAACGTGTGCGCAACGCAGGGTTGTGGTCAAATGCAAAAAAAACAAATGTGGTTCTTTGCGCGACTGCGATGCATTTTCGAGGTGAATTTTTTGTGAAGCATGCTGTCAATTTCCATTCGTTTTATCTGCTTGGCCTTGTCATCTACGGAAGGTACAGTCAAATCTTGCGCCTGGTCTTGCCTATACTGTATTTCAGACCTTTATAAAGCAGCCGGCCTAAGCTCCAGCTCTATTCTGTCAATATGTTAGGCACGCGCTGAACAACGCTGTCTGGCGTTAACCCGCGCCCGGATGGACGGTTGGATACCTTTCGTTCGCGTGGGGGGTCGGTTTGACCCATTGCTATCTCAGGAACTAAGAAAGTTAGAGACACAAAATTCACGAGATGTGTTGGCTTGTATGTGAACTCACTTAGGTCAAAGTTTGAGCTCCCTAGGTTATGACATGCGGAGTGAATAAGGTCAAACAAGGTCAATTTCCAGGTTGGTGTCCAAAGTGCACCTATAACCTATATACCCGTTCTAAGTAAAAGGTCGCATGCTCATTTAAGACCAGTGACCTTGTTTGACCTTTCGAAGGCCATGATTATCGGAATCATACGAGACCCTCCCGAGTTTTGCATTTGAGTAAACCAAAAATATTACGCTAGGGAGTATGTTCTTAAGAACAAAACGTTGACCCGGGTCATTTTAGGTCAGTGACCTATTATAACTTTCAAGAAGTCCATGGAAGATGTGTAATGCAATTCCTGCCATCAATAAATTGGACATGAGCACCAGGAATTACCCCACAAAGCAAGCCCTAGAGTAATAAAAGAGGTAAGCTTTGACCCTGGTCTGACATTCATGCCAGACCCCAGAGGTGAATTGAATTTTTTATTCAATTGTTGTGTTGCCTAAAAAAGTATCTCAGAGGTATAGAGCTTCGTCTAACACTCCGTTGTAGCATCAGACTGAACATGGCCAAAATCAGGCCATGGACAAAAGTCCATGGCCTGACTTTGACCTGCCTTAGGTCAGTGACCTTACAAGGTACATCCAAATTTACACGTCAAATAATCCGCTACTCAATTGTCTACAGCCGCACAAAACTGGACGCGGCTACACCGCGCCATTCGGAAACCATTCTGAAAAACTTCGGCGGTGGTCAAACTATCCCCCACCCGAGCGCGTGTTAGAGGGAGGTTGTGTCGAAGGGAGCATCCCACCCTAATTGCACTTTTCACGCATCGTTAATTCACTCGGGTCCGATTCAATTGGTAAAAACTCTGAGTTTAATTTGAATCTCCGACTGGAGAAATCTTATTGCATCTCATTTTCACCGCTATGGAAATGACTATTCGTATTTGTTTAGCTTTTTGTGTGTTTTATGCGTTGTCATCAGTACGCCAATTCGCCAAAATCATTTTCAGATCAATTGTACGACATTTTGAAACACGATTTGGAGAAATGGACATACAACTATAAGGCCATTCTCACGTCAATTCAACGAAACATTGCGCTATGGCGATGATTTCGCCCCATGGCGTCTAGTCTGGTGACTCTCTTCGAAGGGTGTTGTGGCCTCGGGAAGCATTACTTACTTGGATGTTTATGTCGTCCAAGGTTTTGATTTGAGGTAGTATACACCAGCCCACACCAGTGACATATCAGCTGGTTTAGTGACGCGTATGTTTCACCAATGCGCTACTCGACAAATGTCTGCGCCACGCGCCATGATAATCGCAACGTTGATACCTACTGACAGCATTCATACATTATCAACACGCCCATGTAACATGTGCCCTCCACTGCAATTATCGTGGATAGAAGTTTCCTGCTTACGTAAGTAAAATCATTTGCGAGGAGCAAAATGCACATAGAAAAAACAATACGAATAACCTTATTCCTCGCAGAATAATCAGGACGATAGAGAGGAAGATGCAACATCTCGGCTGCATGCCTTTGTCAAAACCAATATCACAACTGATAGTTGTTTTGATGATGGCATGTAGCCTAAATTTTGCTTTTATCTGTCCGTTCTCTTAGCTATTTTGCGATGAACATGACTATAAGTACTGTGTTATCCTTAAGTATCATCCAGTTGAAGCGAAAATATTTGGCTCTACTTTGGCTTCAGCGTTGCCTCATACTAGCTTATTTACCACCTATTTCAACCATTGTTATCAACATCATGAATTCACTCTTGCGCTCATAGCCACCTAGAAATGGTTCTGTGAATTGAATAAATGTTTTTTTTGCTGTTATCTTTTTTCCTTTGCCGGTGCAAAATGTCAGCACGATACATTGCTTAAACAATCGTGCTGGACGATTATCTGTAATTAAGCCACAGGTGTAGAAACTGAAGATCGTGTAAATTTTTCCCAAGATTTACACGTGTTCCACTCAACATGTCATCGATGTTTTCCCCAAGATAGCATAATAGTTACAGAACAACACATGCACATCACGTTTAAATAGCTTGCCATTCGACATCCATATCAGCCATTGATGGTCTGCAAGCAGTAAATGGAACCACTGTTTTGTTTTGTATGTCTGTGTGCTAATTGACCCAATCAAATGTTACTAGTACTTCTACCCAGCGTTTTTGTTGCACTTTGCGCGCGAAAATTTGAGAGATTCAGCTGAAATCATTAAATGTAACGTTCCGCGTTTGAAGGTATTTAAGCAAGGCATCAGACGTGACGAAATAAGCTCACTTATAACTATTCGTATAATATCAAGCGGGAAAGCCTGCCTCCGACATCACACTTTCTCTGTTAAGAAAGTATGCCTCTCCATGCGTCATTTTTTGGTTGTGTCGTAGAATTTTGCACAACATTGATTGAGAGCCAATCGACAGCACTCCAACTGACAGCGGAATGTTCTGGAAATCGTGCTCACAAACGCCAGATAGGAAAGATGCTACAATTATATTTTCATTGGCTGTGATCGGTGCATGTCCAGTGGAATGGCAGGATTCAAATGACGATATTACGTCGTCATGGATATCTGGTTGACCTTGAAACAGTCTCCCCGAAATAGTCCGCACATTTTCGCGGGCATACAGCTCAGAAAGTAGAGGGGCTCACGTCTTAAGAAGGGTAGGGCTGTGAACTGCACAGAATGATATTGCATATGGTTATTTCAGCTCAAAACCCAATACAAAGGAGAAACACTTCCTTTAAGAGCAACAACCATTCTGTAAGATGAGTGTATGATTTGAAAACATCATGGTGCTGCTCCTGTCATAATCGCTCACCTAAAAAATGTTTTGCTGAATTATGAAGAGATACTCATTTACTTCTTCCATTTTGCTTTCCAAGGATATTATGTTTTGGTTTCTATAGCTATATGTTTTTAGATTTAGTCATTTTGCTTTGCTGTTGTGTTAATGTAACTTGCACCAAAATTTGTGCTGGGTGGTGATCAGTGTACATGAGCCACAAGTGTCGGGACTGGAAATCGTGCGGGATGTTTAACAACATTTTTAAAGGGTTCTACACATGATGTCATAGGCCACGTTCCATCTGTCGTTAGCACGTTTGTCAGCACCAATGACGTCCAGTATTCGCCCTACTTCAGGTCACGTAACCCCAAAGTCACGTGGCTTGTTCCGTCACGCGCCGGCTGATATGATGCGAGGATTTTTTGTCAGCCCGTTAGCATGAAGGGAAAGCGCTACCAGATTTTAAAAATCACTCTGACTAGCGGGAGCTTGATTTGGTAGCTATTGCGTTGGCGAGTGCGTTAGGCGGGATGGGGGGGGGGGGCCACTTATCTCTAATTTTGGGGGAGGTGTGGCGTGAGATAGATGAGGAATCAATTGAAATGCCAAGAGTGACCATGGAAAGGTGAGTGACAGTGATTGGTGTGGTCTGTGGTCGCGTTGCCCAGCAAATTAATAGCGTTATAAGTAAACGCTAAAATGAGAGGGAAAAAATGGAAATGAATTGGAACTGGAAAGAAGCACTCAATGTACGTATGGGATAGATCATGGTAGTACCGGAAGAAAAGCCACACTCCCAAACATCACTTTGTACGTAGCGTGTGTTTGCGGTAAGCCAGAGTTAATGTGTGGTCTGAAGTAAAACTTGAAGGAAGAAGGAAAAGCGAAGTTTAAAAACTTTCCCTTCAGCCCAAACAACGAACGAACCGCCAGCATGCATGACGTCGCGCATTCCAAATGACACACGTGCTGACGATACATCGATCCCGCCAACGGGTGGTTGAAATAATGCATTAAAATTACAGAGCAACAATATACGTGCCCTACGTTGAAACAGCTGATCAAAGCAGCACTTATAGGTTGTCATTTCGCATCTACATCAACCAGTGATGAAATCCGATCAGTAAATATAGTTTTGTGCTATGTATGCATCATTCCTCATTCATCCGATTAAAATTGCAATGTCTACTATGACATAAATACAATTCCGCAAGTGAAAACTGGGGAGTTCAGCTGAAATAATCAAGCACAGGAAGCATTCTGCATTTAAAACACTATTATTTTTGTAATTTTGTCAGCATGGGAAATCTCAAAATGACTGGCCGAAAGCTTTACTGCTTGGATGCTAGGATTGGTCGATTTCATGTCAAATGTGGTGGTGGTAAATGTGTACTTCTTGTCGCCGACCAAGTTTTTGGAGGACAATTGCCGCCAGTACCGTGAAGTAATACCATATGACAACATGCTCATTCAGTTCATGCCCAGTTGCGTCGCCAGTAATCAGCCCATCATCGAAAGCCTCTTTCATCACTGCAATTTTCAATACCACGCACATAACCGAAACGTTCAGTCATACACCGCCCTTGAACAACTGTCAGGATGATTGCTGCTGTTAGAAAAGCAGGCACACCTGCTCTAAACTCATGAGATAGTCCAATCACAACAGGAATTTTCTTTCATACTCGAGGCTTCCCGGGGCCTCACGTTTAAACTCGAACTACGGTTGGATTTGGTTTCTTCGACGGCAAAAAAAAACAATGAAAGACCTCGACAGCTAGGGCAGTAGTAAGCATGGGAGATTCCGAGCCAGTAGCAAGCGGCGCTAGAAATGACGTCAAATATGGGCGCCTCTACAAGGCCATGCCCCTTATGAAAAGCATGCGTGCGCTTCAAGCCCCATCTCAACCGTCATCATACTATCCACCATACCTTAGTCATGCTCCAAGCCCGGCGCGGTATGTTTTGACTGGTGGGCGACTTTCGCCGTGCCCTAGCTAAGTCGTATCGATTTTTTCAATAACTTCACATCAGACGGATAGCTCTTTCTGAACAAGTTACTCGCCATGACAGGAGTGGGAGGGTGAACTATGGGACGCCCCCCCCCTCTTTACGGTTTTCTGAGGATACCAATGCGGCATATTGTACAGTCTTGCTCTAATCTTTGGTAGCCTCTGGGACATCCATTATGCGCGTGTTGACACCAAAAAAGTGCTCCTGGTAATTCTGGTTTCAGAGAAGCGATGTTTTTCACGATCATTGCAAGACGATTCAAGGCCGGCCAGTGCGGCGGGGGCAAGCGACGATTCTGCGGGTCGCGCGGAGGGATGGCACTGCAATTAACAACCATTTAAGTGATGATTTCAGTCTGTACAACTTTGCGATCATCTAGCCCAGGAACCAGCTAATTTTAAGTCTCAAGAAGGGCAGAGCACCAAATGCACCAAAATTGCACCAAATGATCTTCAAAATGGTCATCTCAGTTCGAATTCCATACAACTGTGGAGCGCTCCCTTTAAGCATGTGGGGCTTTTCCGTTGCTAACTAGCGACTGACAAACATGCCATTGTTCTGGGGATGTAACCGGAACAGGTCGTATGGCCGCGCGGTGACGTCGTCAGCGGGTAGTGGTGGATAGCCGGAAACGTAACCGGACTCGTGCCCATGGGCTTAGTTAAGCGTTTATGCAATTTAGCAGTAACTCATTACTGCTGTGTGCAGTGAATCGTGATCTAGTAATGAGTCGCATTAAGCATTACTAATAAGCGGCTCACGAGCTGCTACAGACCGCCAGATAGGATAAGCGAGTGGATTGTGAAATCTTAAGCACAGTTAAATGCAACCTGGATGACATGCTAACTTGGAACATAAAAGCCACCACACCTATCGCCCCCAACCACAAGCATCGCTCGGTCCACTTGACCGTATTGGTGAAGGACTAAGTGCGTATAACGGGAGATACATTTGGTCCATGACGTCATAGGTCTTGGTCATGGCTACAATGCGCGTTTTAATTAATTGGAGACCATTGTCTTGCATCGTGGGAAGAGTTTATTATTTGTAAAGCATGGGCTTCTTTAAATCGACCCACGCTGGTAGTTAGATGCGACGTCGGGAAAACGTGAAGCACTACAGAACACTAAGTATCTATCTCGCTTACATCGCTCTAGGCTCGTAGGATCAAACGTATGGGCTTTTGTTTGCAGTGCTGGAAACTTGGCTGTCTGGATAATTATAAGTGGAAGCCTTTCCTTACATAAATGTGTTCAAGAATGACGCTAAGCACAGAAAGCTTTGCGGCCTGCTTGTTACGTTCCTGGGCACAATGTTTGAGGTGTATGAGGGATTTTCACACTGCCAGTTGTGCTTGAGTGTCCTCGGAATCGCGAGGTTAGAGAAATGGGAGGACGATTGCAGGAAAGGAGGTCACTTGGGGGTAAGTATCTGTGTAACGCCGTAAGCGAAATACTTAGCTTTAATATTACTGGGGGGAGGGGGCGTCTTTCTTCTCCCCGTTTCCGCCCTGCCAGCATGCTATTATTAAAGGAAATATTTTCCAGGCCATCAAAGCGTCTGCGTGCGTCCAGCTGTCAAGTGTATTGATCAGCCAGCGAGGCCTGGTAAGTGTTGTTCTGCCCCTCCCCCCCCCCCCCCTCCTTTATTAGCGTATGGACCGACGTCAGATTGTCTGTGATCGGAAAGTCGAGCGCATTAATAAATGCGGTGTTATTTATGGGAAGGATGAATACTCGCACACGAAACGAAACGTTTTGGAAAATCGCTACGCACGTAGTTCATCGTCTTCATTACGTGATGAGCTAAGGTTTACTTGTTAGCTGATGATTTGCAAACGTATACGGATATATACCTTTCAAGGAAATTGAGCACCTTCACATTATTTTCCTCCGTTGGTCAATACAGCTATTCTATTCTTTTCTCCTTTAGTCTATTCTTTCTTGGCCTTTTTTTCATCCCAGGCCGGTTTGGTTTTCCTCTGTTTTTTCTATCTCATTGTCGAGCCTAATCCTTCCAGCTCGAGTGCTAAAACATAGCGACATTTTCCTCCAACACTTAAAAATAATCCCAAAATATTTCAGTACACTACCCTGTCAAGGCCCAATGTATAAGGCTCAATGCATAAATCGTGGGAATTGCGTCAGGACAAAGCACTATTGTTTTACGAGAATCCATTGACTGATTCCTTCCCACGAAAGTCAATGTATGACCGAAAGAACTACTCACCTCAACGTTATCATAAATCAGTGTTTACCACCATCATCCAGCAAACCTTAGGATTTAACAGGCGATGTACAGGGTATGTAATGCGGGTTCATTGCATGGAAATGGGATTGACACACGGCCGGGTGGGGATCAGCTTTCCTCTTCTTTCTCTCAAAGGTTTTCCCAAAATAAGTTCCCAGAGGCGTGGGTTAGTAGTGCCAAGCTTTGTCTAGCTTTAGGCGGATGATAGGCCAGATGATTTATCAATCAGGATACTGATCTTTTGGTAAAAGAAACTTAGTGTAGCTCCTGAAACCACCAACCTGAGACAAACCAAAGTTAGGCCACGACTGTCAGCGAAGGTAATTCCTTGGGAATCGCTCAATATTACGCAACAAGTAGTGTTAGTCGGGGTCATGCAACTCTGAGACGCGTCTTAAACAACTAGACTGCTGAAATTAGCACTGCGACTAATGCCACGAGGACACCAGGTCAAGGATAAAACCAAACTACCTTGTCACTGCATAACTAACCTAATTAGGAATATCGTGCTGCTCATTTCGAATTCCTGAATTACGACATCAACTGATTTCTTATTCTAATGTCATGTAGGTCAAGGGAGGCCACTGGCCTACAATGACGTCGATCAACCTATTGCTTTAAGCAGCATGTTAGGGTAGTACCTGGCGCCGATTGCAGGTTCAAATGCCAAAATAGTCCCAACGATTCTTGGTCATCTTAGTCTTCTTTATATAGGTTATATAAGGCTGACCTCATATGAGCGACAATATTCCGCTTATGAGTATCTACGTACGTTGTGAGTATCTACGCATCTGCTGCACGAGAAGATCTGAGACCACTGCGGACATCGATCGAGAATTTGACCTTTTTTGACCTTATTTGGCCCGAGGACACAGTCTAGACCTTCAAAATTGCCAGACCTGAGTAAAAACGTTTAGCTTTACTGTCAATTTTGTTAGCTCCGTCAGTTTTAGAGATATTATGGGTCAAATTGCTTTCCTCCCCATACCAGCGCGGTGCATTTAACCGGTCAACCCGACGCGTGATGACATTTTCACATAATCTTTAAGCCATATACTTCAAGCTCTATCCAAGCCCCCGCATTACTGCATTCGGGGTAACGATGCTGTGACGTCATCACGCACGGCCTCGGATAAGGAATCGTCACTGGGGGGGGTCCAAAAATTATCATTGCCCCATCCCTTATTAAGCAAACCTCCCAGTCGATTTCGCTGATTTTTACGATAGCACCGACCGGAAAATCAATGCAACAACCATGGGTGGAGCTTCGCCAAAGATGCTGGTGGGGTCCAGCCCCCGCCAAAAACATTACCGGAGATTCCGTCCCTAGAAGGAATCGTCGAAATCAATGATGAAGTGAAATAACTTCGAAGCTATCTCCATTTCAGGTTATTTTACCCAGAAATGTCAGCTAAACACAAACTGAGGCATGTTTGCTGAGTTTCAATTATCTCCACGATGTACATTTGTTCTACTTCTTCTGCAAACACTGGAGAAACGCTGATGAGTTTTTGTCACGCAGTAATCGATCTGAATACAATGAAAGCCTGCACGATGCACCTCACTTGACTCATTTTCAGCAATGCGGCTTCACATCTTGACGTAAATGCATGGTAATGGATGAATGCAGACTTGGGACATCGGACGCCAACGCCATCTTACTGGGGCTCCTAATCTCCCAGGATAGAGGTAGATGTCGTGTATCAGGTTTCAATATTTCCAAGCTGTTTTACAGCCTCATCGCATTTGACTGATGACCTGTTTGAGCTCGTTAACTTAAGGGTTAAACAACAGGCGGTTTTACCCAGGACGGCCTTGCTTTATGTACATCCTATGTCATGCACATGACAGTGCATCATTGCATCTGAGCTGTTGACAATTGGATGACAGTGGATGATGCCAAGCTGCCAAGCTGCCAAGCTTGGCCGGATGCCAAGCTGCGACCGGCAGCGATGAACTGTTTCACTGACCTGGACTCCATCATAGCGACCATGTCCTGCACAACTGGCTCCTGCTCGACATCGAGCCTGCCGCCCAGGAAGTTCGTCGCGGCCTGGACGATCTCATTACGCACAGCTTCACGTGTTCTCTTCGTCGAAACGAGGCTGTTGTGTGCTAAGACGGCTGGTTCGTCTGCAGCTGGGACGAACTTTTCCTCCTGACCACCATGCAGAGGCTCCTTTTTCATTAACTCCAGCTGCAGCAGAGCAGCATTGCTGACCGCCAGCACATCTGGTAGCACGAGGTCCCCGCGCTGGAATTTTTCCGCAGGTGGTAGAAAATTCCGTACATGTCGGCCATGACGCTCATCACACGGAAAGCGCGGTCGCCCGCGGCCCATTTCCTGTTCAAGCCCTCGGCTTCAGCCTTCTTTTTCTTGCTGCCTTTTGCTACTCTCTCCTGCTATATTCCTCTACAGGACGCTAGGTTCGTCAGGACAGCGTTGATGGACGACGGCAGGTGCTCGGCGAAAGGGACCTTGAAGTGCTGGGGAAAGTGACCACCTTCTCGCTGCTCCCGCAGAGCGTTTTGTTCCCGGACTTCGATGTTCGGAACTGCGTTATTAGATCACACAGGTCCTCTTCCAGTGCAGGATCTCCGATACCGTCCTCTCCACACTCTCGAGAGCTGGATCACCCCTGTGACACACGCACCAGATGGTGATCAGGTCACGTCCCAGCAGGTCATTGAGCCTTTTCCAGAGACCACTGCTGCGACCCGTGTTGGCGCTCTCTCCGTCCGTGGTCAAGCCAACCAGCTTGTCGAGAGGCAGATCCAGCCCTTCAACAGCAGTTTTGACCGCCTCTGGTAGACCTTTTGTGCCATCTTCTTCCAGTTCCACCATGCTTAGAATGTAGGTCTGCAGCTCAGCGTCAGCATCGACCACTCTGGCAGTGACGAATTCGTTGTCTTGCTGCTGACGGTCCATACTTCCGTCGACCTATAGGCTGTTCACAACCCCAGCGGCAATCTTGGCGCCGATCTTGGCCTGCTCTAACTTGGCGACGACGCTGAGCATCTCCCGGCACATATCCGGAACTCTGCAGTGAAGACCTGCAGGAGGTAGATCTGTTGGCTGCGGGTCCACTTCCCAACTACCTCGCTTATAGCTGTCCAGACTTGCTGCCCGTGCAGCGCTGTAAGGGAGCGGGTTGGCTACGACCAAGCAGCCAGAGCCTCGTGCAGGCTATCGTTGTGAACAGCAACGGCGAGATCCAGAAGCGTCTTGGTGACACCAGCGGCAATTCTCTTGAAGATGGACATCCACGGGTGTTTTGAGCTTCCGTTATTTCACTTCTGCTCCAGGTTTTTCGCATCCACAGTAACAGCATGAGAATTTCCGTGCATATGATCTACCACGCCCATCAGTTTCTCCTTGCTGTCAGCTCTGACGCCGCTGGCTATGTAAACCCACCCGTTTACCGAAGCTCTGGTTGCCTCCACCTCGTGCTCTGCGCAGATAGTGCACACCTGCATAGCTCGCTTCCTGCCGCTTATCTGTCGGTTTTCTTGGAGAAGGCAGTCGAAGACGTTCAACAACCACTGAACGCTCAGTTTGGCTCCCTTGTGCCACTCGTCAGTTGTCGCACTGCGCTGACTCGGTTCCGCTGGAGAGGCAGGGTGCGTCTCCGAAGCAGTAGGGTGGATCGTCGAAGCGGCGAGGAGCGTTCCAGAAGAGGTGGGTTGAGTATACCGGGTGGAACCTAGGCGCAGGGAGGTTGAAAGGATTAGAACTGACCGACGAATAGGAGGGAATTCTCACCAAAGGGCACAAGGATAGTAAGACAGACATTTTCTGACTGCATGTGTCAAGCTACCAGCTTTTGGTTTCTGTTGATGAAGACTATTATTTTCGGAGATATCATGGCAGTGACAGTAATGCAAATACTGAGCAAGTGGCTTCCTCCTTTGTAGGGAGGTTGAGGTCCAATCGTGTGTCGCGTCATGTTTAGAAAAATATCCTGATAAGATAGCACGACAACACTCGTATACATTTTACATAAGCGCTAGGTTTTCAAGGCATAAATATCTCGCCGTGGGTCATTTACACCAGGGTTATCACCACATGAGCCACTCAACATGATTACGCGTTTCGCACGCTATCTTCAGTCTGAGATCAATGGGATATATTTTGCACTGTATTAATTTAAAAGGGGCATGTTATGGCAGGTCACAGTAAAACGCCGCGAAGCGCAACTTTATGAGCTATTTACTTGTCCTGCAATGCACCTAACATCAGTGAGATGCAAACTAAAAACACAGCCGCTCAAGCTTCAACAGGTCTCTGTTAAATTCATGCAGCCTGCTGCTGCTGATAGATAATCAACAGTATGGACCCAAAATTTACCACCATCATGTCGTCAAAGGGCCGCGACCTTAGGTAAGGCCACGAACCAACGATATGGATACATGTTGTAAAACGCGGCCTGTTCGTCCATAATCGGCATTTTGTTAGACTGCAAGGAAAAAATGCACACTAGATTCTAATTCACGGTCAAAATAGCCTTAAATGACATTGAAGATCAAATGGAGGTCGCTAGAGGTCTTCCGAGGTTAATGACCCGTTTTGACCTCAGGTGTGCGCGAAATATATTTTGGTCGTAAATGGGCCGTTGTGGTACGTAAAAACAATGTTAAAAAGCAGACTAGGATACTAAATTAGATGCTAGATGAACATCAGAACTTTCCTCATGCATGCCGTGGGCAGCAAAAGAAGCACTGGGGACCGGAGGTCGTCGAAGTGCAAGACAAGTATGACCTCTCAGTCATCGCTGGACGTGCTCTTACCTGAAAAGCATTATGTTACAATGTCCCTGTTAAAACACTGAACTCTTCGATCCGGAGCATTTGAAAATTCGACATCACTTGACCTTAAGCTTGACCCTTGCGTCACCTAAAATGGCACTAGGTGCTTTGTTACCTCCTCACCTCGTCGCTTTGTTACCTCCTCCACCTCGTCGCTTTGTTACCTCACATAGTCATGAATAGAATGCAGCCACAAAAGTTTGGTCACGAGCAAAAGTAAAGAAAATATCGTTATCCTTGTCCATGTGGGCCATTTTGGGAAATCATATACTTGACCTGGCCCAGTGAATAGTTATAATTTTTTTCATTTTACCCCTCAGAGCCTCAAGATTCAATACTTACCGTTTAACCTCAGTTTCTCCCGATCAGAATATCGCATACGCTCATTTAATCCCACTCACGCATCTTCATCTATTCGTGACCTGTGGTGACCTCAGCATTGACCTGCTTAAAAGGTACACGCGCTTTCGCCTTATATCGTCAATACTTTTCCGCCTGTGCCTTTTTTCCATGTCATTGATAGGGGCCGAGGTCATGAGGGAAGGGGGGCGGAAATCTACCCTTTCTCCGGCCGGGCGAAGTGCCATCTGAGGCCCGGCGGGGACGTGTTTGTTAATGATCACTGGAATCAAATATCGGTAGCGCTTTGCTGCTGGTTCACCTAATGATTTGATCGGGAACGTGGTATTTACCCAGGAACAAATAATGAGTGGTGATCATAAATGAGGAAAAATGGTTTGCAACAAATGCCCAGCTGTTTTGGCCTTAAATACTTTCATGGGTAGAAACGTAAAACAATGGTAACAAAAATTGTCCTAACTAACCTAGCATGGCGATCCTTTTTACAGTAAGCAGGTTGTCCTTCGTCAACGTCATCTTCGCCATCATCAGCAGCAGTCGTGCGGGAATCTGAAACGGGAATGGGGTCAGATGGAGGCTAGAAATATAGATACAGGAGTTAACGCAAACCGCACTGAGAGATATTGCAAACGTTCGAAAAGTGATGCCGGTCCGACACCAGCGACAGCCTAAAATTCACATATAACGTTAACCGGACTTGGCATGCTTCACTTGAACTGGTATTTACCAGTACCTGATCTGAAAACACCCTGTGCAAACCACCATACATCGGCAAAGATGTATGTACGATGAAATGAGCGTATGTGTTGTGGGGGAGGGACGGGGGGGTAGACGGTACCTCCTTTAACTTTCAGTCCTTCCATGCACAACTATTCCGCAATGTCCCACCACGAAAAAAGCAGGGAAGAGGATCCTCATCCTACCCCCGTCCTCCCCCCCCCCCCCACTCACCCCATTCAAATCGTACCTTTTCTGGTAAAGGCAAAGTTCACTGTAAGTCTAAACAAGTTCAATGCTGGTTCATTTAACATTGCATAGGTTGCTACCACCGGTGTTGCTTTGAAAGAATCCTGAGTTTCGTGTAACTTCTGCCATGGGAGACAGCCTTTTTCTGGAATGTCAGTAGCTAATAAGATGTTGGTCGGACGTGCGTCTTCCAGGATCCCTCGCACCTGGTTCTATCATGCCCACTACGGGGGGGGGGGGAGAATGGGAGTTGTTTTGGGGTCATTCATCCATTCCCCCCCTGCCTTGCCGCGGCCGTGCTGAACGATGAACATTCCCCTGGGGCCAGGGGCCAGCTCTTTCTAGCAGTAAAGAATAAAGAGGCTTAAGAAGGGAACAGGATCAATGAGCTTTAACAAGGTGATGAATGAAATCAAATATATTAGCACAAGATTTCCATAGCTGGCTGAATGTCGTTTTCAAGGAAATGGTACATTTTTATCGGTCATACCAAATGAAATTCGGGCTAAGTAATGGGTGGAACACGTGTCTTTACTTACAGTTCGCAATAAACAACTTCGCCTCTCCATCCCTCCCCTTCCCGCCAAGGCTAACACACTCCTCACTCTTCCCTTGACACCTTTCCACACCTATGGATCTCTGATTATTTCGATATTTTTCAAATTGCATGCAAAATTTCAGTTTGCTTCCATCTCCTGCTTCTGGCATCCCACGAAATCTACAAGTTATAGTGAGCCACGCCATTCAGACCTGCAGAATGCGGCAGGCTTCCTTGCTTTCTTGCCTGTATTGTGACCCTGGACCCAAAGGGAGCAACTGCACAGCGCACATCGAACTAGGGATGAAAGAGCATCAAATAGCTACCTTTTTTCTCAAAGAACCACCGTATGTCCACTGTAGAACCCAGCGACCTGAACGATGACACCAATCGACAACGGATCCACCACAAGCAATTGAATTAACGCTTACAGGGCCTTGCTTCTACCAACTGCGGCTTTGCCGCCGATGCCAAGCAACGAATTTGTATATGCCACGTCGTTAAGTGCCTCAGTAAAAAACCGCCGGTTGCCAAGAAAGTACCATATTAGGAAAAAGACCCTGTGAAAAATTATAAAGGAAGACAATAACGTCGTCGTTCGTAATTGTGAGCTTCATGCATGTTCCAGCATTGCATGATTCCTCTACTCAGGCAGTGCAGTGCCGTTTTTGCTTATCTCTATTTGATCTCCCACTGGAGGGGCAAAATGAGTTCACTTGGGGGGGGGGGGGGGG
>NW_023596225.1:7865172-7945095 GCF_011947565.3 Pollicipes pollicipes | reverse complement strand
GCATGACTGGTTACAGGCCTGTTTGAGTGCAGGTTAACACACTCATTTAAAATGCATCGCAAGAAACGACATTTGATCACCATCTGAAGTAATTCATTTCATTTGAGGTGATGCTGCAGTGGGTCCTAAAATTTAGCTAGGTGCGGCTCAAAGTGCCTTAAAAGAAGCGCCGGTACTGATTTATTCATATGTACCCATTTGACCAGCAGTAGCAGTTTTGGGCCGACCGAACTAGCTCCTCACTGTTCCGCTGGTTGGATGGAAGGGCGTGGGGGCGGCTGATCATGTTCCCCCTCCTGTCACGCTTCCAGGAGCTGGTGAGCGCGTTTCTGGGAAGCGTGGTCCTGATACGAAGAAGACAAGTGACGCCTTCCCGACTTCATCGCGCTTCTACCAGTTGGCCTGGACGCAAAGGCTCCGGCGTACCCGGGTGTGTCTTCTTGAGGACAACATGATACCTTGCTTGTCCACTACTACGACACTTTTGGCATTATTGCTGCTTCCTCCGCCTCTGGCATTTTGTAATATTATCATTATCTAGTATCATTTGTATATCTGTATTCTAGTTTTCTTTTACATGTGCTTTGCATCCGGTGCATCTCAAAGTATGCACTGAAATTATTAGTTTGCACGGAATTATAATTTTTTCATACGGCCCGCATCTCAAACATGGGCAGAATCGTCGGTTTTCCGGACGATTTGTTCTTACACCAACCTGCCCACCTAATGTTGATGGTGACATCGAAATGTCGCATGTCGTCGTCACGCGTTCAATATTCAGCCAATTGAGGAAGGTTAAAGCGCCGACGAAGGCAAGACGACTGTCAAATTTTAATTTCCAGGTCAAACTTAATAGGCTCACACATGAAGGTAACCCAGTACCGTGACCGAACATCATTTGACGTTTAGACTAGAATGGTGGGCAAATGAGTCGGGAATATGCCTTGGTGCCCCAACAAAATACAGGGAAAGCATTTGCATGCACGATGTTAATATATTTCTAACCCAGCAAGAACAGTTTGCATTCCAACACGCAGAACGCCTCGAGAAGCAAGACGTAAGTATGTAGGAAAACTGGATATTAGCCCCAAGAACAACACTAGTGTCATCCATAAACCAGGTGTTGGTACTAGTGGCGCCACCTAGGATAGCGTTGCAATGCCTGCGCAAAATGAATTGCAATTCAAAGCCAAAGCACTAAGCTTTAAAAGCACACCTGGCGTACGAGAGACCACACGTTCTGTCTAACGCTGAAAACTTTTCAGCCGTCTGTTTCCTCTCAATCTGCCCAAAAGCTGCCTCTGAAAAAGACCCTTTCCTACGGGCTTACAATGCTGTGGATTGTCCAGGCGCCCCGCCGTGACGTCACAGCGGTGCTGCCAGATAAACTTCGAGGGGCCCTGGTGTCACGTATACGTTTACCTACTCCGCAAATTTTGTGCCTCTAGTTTCTTATTTCTTTTAAATTTCCGATCAAATTTGCCCTCCGCCCAAGCGCGACGCATTCAATCGGCCGCCCGTTTGCATGTTAAATCCCTTTTCATCAATTATAAGTTGCGATCCGTTGGTGCGGTATTTGTCATTTTTGTTTGTTTTTTGTTTTTGTTTTTTTTTACTTTGCCGCACCGAAATGGTAAGGACCACTCGATTAATTATTCACACCGCCTCAGTTCTGCGCTGCTTGATATTATTTAATCTTACAACGCAGAGCATCGCTCGTGACAGTTTCTTGGGCCGAAGTCACCGAACCTGTCTGGAAGAGACGTTATCCCCAAAAAGTGATCATGTTACGTTCAGCGGCCTATACTCCTACTTCGGGTTGTTTTTTAGCTGTGCATTTTTTGGAACAACTTAAAACGTTGCCAACCGTTACGTAACCAACGTAAAACGCGTTGACTGAAGGCCAGCCCCTCCCTCCCCCCCTGGTCACGGCTGCGGCCCCCACCCCCGGCCACCCTCCACCAGCCGATGCAAAAACTGTCCGTTAGGTAGGAAACATAACCAGGTGGAAATCATTTATTAGGTAAAGAAGGCCGTTTAGCAATTACTCTAAAGTCTCACAAAATTGATAGCCTCTAAGGCATGATGTATCCCAACGGTAGAGAACCCCCGTCTAATAGAACGATCCTGTTAAGACAAGCAGACATGTTTCAGTTTATATAACTAAAGCAGTTGACGCGCCCTAAGAATACACACAACACACACACACGCGCGCGCACACACACACACACCCACACACACACCACACACCACACACCACACACACACACACACACACACACACACACACACACACACACACACACACACACACACCACCCACACACCACACAACACACACAACACACACACACACACACCAACACACACCACACACACACACACACAACACACACACCCCACACACACACCACACACCACACACCCACACACACACACACACCACACACACACACACACACATATATCTATATATATATATATATATATATTAATATATATATATATATATATAGACATTATATCTACGGGTCATATTGTATATATACTTCCGAGCGTCATATATATATATATAATATATATATATATATATATATACTATATGACCGTCCGGAAGGATCCGAGCCTCATCTGTCATGGTTTTGGCCCACAAATTCAGGGCTTTTCGGAACGGCATCCTAACGTTTCGTGCCTTTTGTGGCCATAATTGTGCACCATGGTTCTGGTTCCTGACCCATTTACAGGGGATTCCAAGCGTGTATATTTTGAGTATGTTGGAAAAAATGGCTTAAGATTGGCTTCCAGCTAGCCGACCAGCCAATCAGTCGCTGATTAACCAGCTGCCGGTGTGGCTAGTGTGGCTAGTCGACCCGGGTGGGCGACCATGAGTAAATGAGGAAAACTGTTGAAAATGCATTCCCAAGAAGTAAAACTGTATATTTGAAAAGCATAAGTCCGCCTCATTAACCATTCGACCACGATCGGAATGTAGTGCATGCGCTGAACTGATAACGTAAGCTACCATTTTCAATCTTGCTTGCGTGCTGCGCGGTCACACCCGATTATTTTCAACATGATTTCAAATTATCAATGACTTATTTGTGCATGAAAATGAATGTTCATGCAACTTGAAAAATCAAGCAATCCTAAAGAAAAATGTACCCCACCAGCTTTTGGAATGTGGGTCAAATACATGAAGACATTTACTTTTTCTCTACACTGAAGGTGGGTACAGACATATATTCTGCTGCCCCCCCCCCCCCCGTCTATTTTGCGAGGCTGCACCTCTGGAATAATCTTTCGACTTGGCCTTAGTAGGAGTTATGCTGATACATGGCCTGGCGTCTCAACACTATCTCGCAGGACGGACCTTTGGTCTGCGCCACGAAAACGCCTCTGTTGCGCCTCATTCCGGGAATGTGCTCTCATCCATCCCGCCAGCTGACTGGCCCCACTGTGAGGTCTGGTCACCGGGCGCCTAGTCCGGTAAAGGCGACGTTCTGGGACACAGACGCCGACGGTCAGACAAATGTTGATGACCCCAGGGCTTCTCCGAAGTCATGGTCTCGATGTAACAGGAGACTTAAACGACGCCAGCACGTCAGCCAAGTTAAGCACAGCCAAACTCGACTCTCTTTCAGCTGGTGTATATATAGCAGCAGCGTCGGCCCCCGAGCGTCGTCAGTAGCGGAGACGATGTGGGAGGCGGCCAGGTGTGTGGATCGGAGGAAGGGTTATGCGGCTTTAGAGTAAGCTTCATCGGTGCAGGGAATCATCATATGGCAGATGCTCTGAATACTTGGATTGCGTTCCCCGGGCGTTTCACCTGTCGAAGGCTGGACTACATTTATCCGCAGCGGTGGGTCTCGCTGAAAATGTCCCAGAAGGCGCGAAGTGCGGAAGTGGCTCCGCACATCTTTCATAATCTATTCCAGAACCATATCCGAATGTAGTCTACCCCGTAGCTCGATCGGTTAAGGCGTCTGCCTCCTATCCTGCACGTGGCATGGTGTCTGGGTTCGAGTCACTTCGGTGCTCGCTATCTGCCCTAGGCTGGGAGGGTCGGAATCCAAACAAAAAGTCTTCTCACGGTTTGCCCAATGCCTTTTTGCCGGATGCCTTATGACGGTTTTCATATTCACGACATGTAAAAATTCGGCGGGCCAAAAAATCGCACCGAATAAATGGCGAACTGCAACATGACGATATGGAAGAATGGCGACCTGACGAAATTGTGAACGACTGAATGCTGCAAAATGCGGACATATCAAAATCTCGACACGCCTAAATAGCAAACGCCTGAATGGTGATTTGGAAACAAAACAAAATGTGTTGATGATAAGTGCAAGAGCACCAGTTGTCCGTGGCAACATGGCATGGGAATGTCATATGGTCTTGCGTGACCGTTGCGTCCATTCCAACACCGACGAACAGCTCCCGGTTCTTTCCTTCTGCAGAAATAGAGTAGCAGCCGATGGTTGTTCTGCTGTTCGTCGGATAGACGTCCAGACACATTTGCCAAATATGCCATTAGAATAAGTGTATGATTGGAGACCGCTCCGCTGCAGCCCGGGCGGTGGTGTAGCCATCCTATACCGAGAAAACCACACCATCACTGTCCTTCCAATTACAAGCACAGGAGGTGCCAGAAGCTGCTCTGGGCGTCGATCTCAGGCGGCGGGCATCGTTCTGTCACTGTGGGCGTCACCTACCGTCCATCGTCTCAGCCGGCGTCGGACTGTTTGGGTCATCATGTTTATGCATCATGATGCAATTGCATCATTTTCTGTTCCAAACCGCAATTTCCGTTATTCGAACAGTTGTGTGAAAAAGCCACTTTATGTTATTAACAAATATACTCAACCAAACTGTTCGGATTGCATGCATGTTTAGAAAAGGTAAGGGCGTAAGAACCTGCAGAAGTGTCGAAAACTCTTTTTAAGATTAGTTATTGCCACGCATTGTCTTCTAGCCGATCTCATACACCACGTGAGGGTGTCATAGCATGCTCGCTCCTTCCTTTTTGATCGTCTATCTAGAGGGCGAAATTTTTTGCTTTGGACATGGTTCAAACTGTTTTAATGATTGGGGCAAAACTGCATTGAAAACGATCAAAATTGGCAATAATATAACTTAAGGTTAGCTAACGACGTGTTCTCATCTAGCCATCCAAGGCCGCGATCCCTCACACCGGCTATGACGGGAATTGCAACATCCATGCATTGGAAAGGTTGTTGCCGTTTCAAATCATGCTCTTGTCTACGGAATTCAGCTCAGCCACAATTTGTGCAAACCACTGATGTTAAAATATACCAGTTTCGTAGCACCTGTACGAACTGTATACTCTGTGAGGCTAAAACATCTGTGGTGGCCATGTTGACGTCATTGGACGCTAGCCCTACCAAACAAGTCAGTTTTCCTCCGTTCTGCAGCTGATCAAGTGAGAAAACACGTACTTGGCTAACCTTGTCGACCCGTCTTCACGCAACCAAGAGTCAGTCATTGCTGTACAGCACAAACCTTTCCACTCCGGGTACGTTGGGTACCTGTACTACATGATGGGCTCCAAATGAGACAGACGCATTGCTGATCGTGTCATGCAAGCGTACGCTGGCCTGGGTATGTGATGTGTGCACTCACGGCATGTGTTTGATGCCCCGCCGTCATTCGCTGGTCATCTGCCTTTTTTGCACGAAATCTGCTGAAAAGGAAGCGCTGCGCAGCATATTCCAGCGTCAAACATCACCCTTTCTCGTGTGTGTCGTTCACTCGGCTGGCTCGGGCACCATTCACGCGGCACGCTGCCGCTTGCACCCGTCCCGCCTTTTATCGACAGAGGCGTGCTTTTAACGGAGCACTCCAGCTAAGGCATAGTGGCATCCAAGTGCGTGCTGGGAAGCGGACCAAAATGTTTGCTATGGATTTCGTCTGACCATTCCGCGGTTTGAGTAAGATTATGCTAGCCGCTCAGACCAAGTTTGTTATGCTTTCGAATTCACATATGGAAAAAAGTGGCATCCCACCAGATTCATTTCAATATCCAACACAGCTTCAAACGTGTGCGCAACGCAGGGTTGCGGTCAAATGCAAAAAAAAACAAATGTGGTTCTTTGCGCGACTGCGATGCATTTTCGAGGCGAATTTTTTGTGAAGCATGCTGTCAATTTCCATTCGTTTTATCCGCTTGGCCTTGTCATCTACGGAAGGTACAGTCAAATATTGCGCCTGGTCTTGCCTATACTGTATTTCAGACCTTTATAAAGCAGCCGGCCTAAGCTCCAGCTCTACTCTGTCAATATGTTAGGCACGCGCTGAACAACGCTGTCTGGCGTTAACCCGCGCCCGGATGGACGGTTGGATACCTTTCGTTTGCGTGGGGGGTCGGTTTGACCCATTGCTATCTCAGGAACTAAGAAAGTTAGAGACACAAAATTCACGAGATGTGTTGGCTTGTATGTGAACTCACTTAGGTCAAAGTTTAAGCTCCCTAGGTTATGACATGCGGAGTGAATAAGGTCAAACAAGGTCAATTTCCAGGCTGGTGTCCAAAGTGCACCTATAACCTATATACCCGTTCCAAGTAAAAGGTCTCATGCTCATTTAAGACCAGTGACCTTGTTTGACCTTCGAAGGCCATGATTATCGGAATCACACGAGACCCTCCCGAGTTTTGCATTTGAGTAAACCAAAAATATTACGCTAGAGAGTATGTTCTTAAGAACGAAACGTTGACCCGGGTCATTTTAGGTCAGTGACCTATTATAACTTTTAAGAAGTCCATGGAAGATGTGTAATGCAATTCCTGCTATCAATAAATTGGACATGAGCACCAGGAATTACCCCACAAAGCAAGCCCTAGAGTAATAAAAGAGGTAAGCTTTGACCCTGGTCTGACATTCATACCAGACCCCAGAGGTGAAATGAATTTTTTATTCAATTGTTGTGTTGCCTAAAAAAGTATCTCAGAGGTATAGAGCTTCGTCTAACACTCCGTTGTAGCATCAGACTGAACATGGCCAAAATCAGGCCATGGACAAAAGTCCATGGCCTGACTTTGACCTGCCTTAGGTCAGTGACCTTACAAGGTACATCCAAATTTACACGTCAAATAATCCGCTACTCAATTGTCTACAGCCGCACAAAACTGGACGCGGCTACACCGCGCCATTCGGAAACCATTCTGAAAAACTTCGGCGGTGGTCAAACTAGCCCCCACTCGAGCGCGTGTTAGAGGGAGGATACGTCAAAGGGAGCATCCCACCCTAATTGCACTTTTCACGCATCGTTAATTCACTCGGGTCCGATTCAATTGGTAAAAACTCTGAGTTTAATTTGAATCTCCGACTGGAGAAATCTTATTGCATCTCATTTTCACCGCTATGGAAATGACTATTCGTATTTGTTTAGCTTTTTGTGTGTTTTATGCGTTGTCATCAGTACGCCAATTCGCCAAAATCATTTTCAGATCAGTTGTACGACATTTTGAAACACGATTTGGAGAAATGGACATACAACTATAAGGCCATTTTCACGTCAATTCAACGAAACATTGCGCTATGGCGGTGATTTCGCCCCATTGCGTCTAGTCTGGTGACTCTCTTCGAAGGGTGTTGTGGCCTCGGGAAGCATTACTTACTTGGATGTTTATGTCGTCCAAGGTTTTGATTTGAGGTAGTATACACCAGCCCACACCAGCGACATATCAGCTGGTTTAGTGACGCGTATGTTTCACCAATGCGCTACTCGACAAATGTCTGCGCCACGCGCTATGATAATCGCAACGTTGATACCTACTGACAACATTCATACCTTATCAACACGCCCATGTAACATGTGCCCTCCACTGCAATCATCGTGGATAGAAGTTTCCTGCTTACGTAAGTAAAGTCATTTGCGAGGAGCAAAATGCATATAGATAAAACAATACGAATAACCTTATTCCTCGTAGAATAATCAGGACGATAGAGAGGAAGATGCAACATCTCGGCTGCCTGCCTTTGTCAAAACCAATATCACAACTGATATTTGTTTTGATGATGGCATGTAGCCCAAATTTTACTTTTATCTGTCCATTCTCTTAGCTATTTTGCGATGAACATGACTATAAGTACTGTGTTATCCTTAAGTATCATCCAGTTGAAGCAAAGATATTTGGCTCTACTTTGGCTTCCGCGTTGCCTCATACTAGCTTATTTACCACCTATTTCAACCATTGTTATCAACATCATGAATTCACTCTTGCGCTCATAGCCACCTAGAAATGGTTCTGTGAATTGACTAAATGCTTCTTTTGCTATTATCTTTTTTCCTTTGCCGGTGCAAAATGTCAGCACGATACATTGCTTAAACAATCGTGCTGGACGATTATGTGTAATTAAGCCACAGGTGTAGAAACTGAAGATCGTGTAAATTTTTCCCAAGATTTACACGTGTTCCACTCAACATTTCATCGATGTCTTCCCCAAACTAGCATAATAGTTACAGAACAACGTATGCACATCACGTTCAAATAGCTTGCCAAAGACAGCAGTCAGAGCTTGCCATTCGACATCCATGTCAGCCATTGATGATCTGCAAGCAGTAAATGGAACCACTGTTTTGTTTTGTATGTCTGTGTGTTAATTGACCCAATCAACTATTACTAGTACTTCTACCCAGCGTTTTTGTTGCACATTGCACGCGAAAAACTTGAGAGATTCAGCTGAAATCATTAAATGTAACGTTCCGCGTTTGGAGGTATTTAAGCAAGGCATCAGACGTGATGAAATAAGCTCACTTGTAACTATTCGTATAATATCAAGCGGGAAAGCCTGCCTCCGACATCACACTTTCTCTGTTAAGAAAGTATGCCTCTCCATGCGTCATTTTTTGGTTGTGTCGTAGAATTTTGCACAACATTGATTGAGAGCCAATCGACAGCACTCCAACTGACAGCGGAATGTTCTGGAAATCGTGCTCACAAACGCCAGATAGGAAAGATACTACAATTATGTTTTCATTGGCTGTGATCGGTGCATGTCCAGTGGAATGACAGGATTCAAATGACGATATTACGTCGTCGTGGATATCTGGTTGACCTTGAAACAGTCTCCCCGAAATAGTCCGCACATTTTCGCGGGCATACAGCTCAGAAAGTAGAGGGGCTCAAGCCTTAAGAAGGGTAGGGCTGTGAACTGCACAGAATGGTATTGCATATGGTTATTTCAGCTCAAAACCCAATACAAAGGAGAAGCACTCCCTTTAAGAGCAACAACCATTCTGTAAGATGAGTGTATGATTTGAAAACATCGTGGTGCTGCTCCTGTCATAATCGCTCACCTAAAAATGTTTTGCTGAATTATGAAGAGATACTCATTTACTTCTTCCATTTTGCTTTCCAAGGATATTATGTTTTGGTTTCTATAGCTATAAGTATGTTTTTAGATTCAGTCATTTTGCTTTGCTGCTGCGTTAATGTAACTTGCACCAAAATTTGTGTTGGGTGGTGATCAGTGTACATGAGCCACAAGTGTCGGGACTGGAAATCGTGCGGGATGTTTAACAACATTTTTAAAGGGTTCTACACATGATGCCATAGGTCACGTTCCATCTGTCGTTAGCACGTTTGTCAGCACCAATGACGTCCAGTATTCGCCCTACTTCAGGTCACGTAACCCCAAAGTCACGTGGCTTGTTCCGTCACGCGCCGGCTGATATGATGCCAGGATTTTTTGTCAGCCCGTTAGCATGAAGAGAAAGCGCTACCAGATTTTAAAAATCACTCTGACTAGCGGGAGCTTGATTTGGTAGCTAATGCGTTGGCGAGTGCGTTAGGCGGGATGGGGGGGGGGGGGGCACTTATCTCTAATTTTGGGGAGGTGTGGCGTGAGATAGATGAGGAATCAATTGAAATGCCAAGAGTGACCATGGAAAGGTGAGTGACAGTGATTGGTGTGGTCTGTGGTCGCGTTGCCCAGCAAATTAATAGCGTTATAAGTAAACACTAAAATGAGAGGGAAAAAATGGAAATGAATTGGAACTGGAAAGAAGCACTCAATGTACGTATGGGATAGATCATGGTAGTACCGGAAGAAAAGCCACACTCCCAAACATCACTTTGTACGTAGCGTGTGTTTGCGGTAAGCCAGAGTTAATGTGTGGTCTGAAGTAAAACTTGAAGGAAGAAGGAAAAGCGAAGTTTAAAAACTTTCCCTTCAGCCCAAACAACGAACGAACCGCCAGCATGCGCGACGTCGCGCATTCCAAATGACACACGTGCTGACGATACATCGATCCCGCCAACGGGTGGTTTACTTGAAATAATGCATTAAAATTACAGAGCAACAATATACGTGCCCTACGTTGAAACAGCTGATCAAAGCAGCACTTATAGGTTGTCATTTGACATCTACATCAACCAGTGATGAAATCCAATCAGTAAATATAGTTTTGTGCTAGGTATGCATCATTCCTCATTCATCCGATTAAAATTGCAATGTCTACTATGACATAAATACAATTCCGCAAGTGAAAACTGGGGAGTTCAGCTGAAATAATCAAGCACAGGAAGCATTCTGCATTTAAAACACTATTACTGTTTACAACACTATTAAACACACAACACTATTAAACACTATTACTATTTACAAAATTACAAAATTTTGTCAGCATGGGAAATCTCAAAATGACTGGCCGAAAGCTTTACTGCTTGGATGCTAGGATTGGTCGATTTCATGTCAAATGTGGTGGTGGTAAATGTGTACTTCTTGTCGCCGACCAAGTTTTTGGAGGACAATTGCCGCCAGTACCGTGAAGTAATACCATATGACAACATGCTCATTCAGTTCATGCCCAGTTGCGTCGCCAGTAATCAGCCCATCATCGAAAGCCTCTTTCATCACTGCAATTTTCAATACCACGCACATAACCGAAACGTTCAGTCATACACCGCCCTTGAACAACTGTCAGGATGATTGCTGCTGTTAGAAAAGCAGGCACACCCGCTCTAAACTCATGAGATAGTCCAATCACAACAGGAATTTTCTTTCATACTCGAGACTTCCCGGGGCCTCACGTTTAAACTCGAACTACGGTTGGATTTGGTTTCTTCGGCGGCAAAAAAAAAACAATGAAAGACCTCGACAGCTAGGGCAGTAGTAAGCATGGGAGATTCCGAGCCAGTAGCAAGCGGCGCTAGAAATGACGTCAAATATGGGCGCCTCTACAAGGCCATGCCCCTTATGAAAAGCATGCGTGCGCTTCAAGCCCCATCTCAACCGTCATCATACTATCCACCATACCTTAGTCATGCTCCAAGCCCGGCGCGGTATGTTTTGACTGGTGGGCGACTTTCGCCGTGCCCCAGCTAAGTCGTATCGATTTTTTTCAATAACTTCACATCAGACGGATAGCTCTTTCTGAACAAGTTACTCGCCATGACAGGAGTGGGAGGGTGAACTATGGGACGCCCCCCCCCCCCCCTCTCTACGGTTTTCTGAGGATAGCAATGCGGCATATTGTACAGTCTTGCTCTAATCTTTGGTAGCCTCTGGGACATCCATTATGCGCGTGTTGACACCAAAAAAGTGCTCCTAGTAATTCTGGTTTCAGAGAAGCGATGTTTTTTACGATCATTGCAAGACGATTCAAGGCCGGCCAGTGCGGCGGGGGCGAGCGACGATTCTGCGGGTCGCGCGGAGGGATGACACTGCAATTAACAACCATTTAAGTGACGATTTCAGTCTGTACAACTTTGCGATCATCTAGCCCAGAAACCAGCTAATTCTAAGTCTCAAGAAGGGCAGAGCTATGAATTGCACCAAATGATCTTCAAAATGGTCATCTCAGTTCGAATTCCATACAACTGTGGAACGCTCCCTTTAAGCATGTGGGGCTTTTCCGTTGCTAACTAGCGACTGACAAACATGCCGTTGTTCTGGAGACGTAACCGGAACAGGTCGTATGGCCGCGCGGTGACGTCGTCAGTGGGTAGTGGTGGATAGCCGGAAACGTAACCGGACTCGTGCCCATGGGCTTAGTTAAGCGTTTATGCAATTTAGCAGTAACTCATTACTGCTGTGTGCAGTGAATCGTGATCTAGTAATGAGTCGCATTAAGCATTACTAATAAGCGGCTCACGAGCCGCTACAGACCGCCAGATAGGATAAGCGAGTGGATTGTGAAATCTTAAGCACAGTTAAATGCAACCTGGATGACATGCTAACTTGGAACATAAAAGCCACCACACCTATCGCCCCCAACCACAAGCATCACTCGGTCCACTTGACCGTATTGGTGAAGGACTAAGTGCGTATAACGGGAGATACATTTGGTCCATGACGTCATAGGTCTTGGTCATGGCTACAATGCGCGTTTTAATTAATTGGAGACCATTGTCTTGCATCGTGGGAAGAGTTTATTATTTTTAAAGCATGGGCTTCTTTAAATCGACCCACGCTGGTAGTTAGATGCGACGTCGGGAAAACGTGAAGCACTACAGAACACTAAGTATCTATCTCGCTTACATCGCTCTAGGCTCGTAGGATCAAACGTATGGGCTTTTGTTTGCAGTGCTGGAAACTTGGCAGTCTGGATAATTATAAGTGGAAGCCTTTCCTTACATAAATGTGTTCAAGAATGACGCTAAGCACAGAAAGCTTTGCGGCCTGCTTGTTACGTTCCTGGGCACAATGTTTGAGGTGTATGAGGGATTTTCACACTGCCAGTTGTGCTTGAGTGTCCTCGGAATCGCGAGGTTAGAGAAATGGGAGGACGATTGCAGGAAAGGAGGTCACTTGGGGATAAGTATCTGTGTAACGCCGTAAGCGAAATACTTAGCTTTAATATTACTGGGGGGGGGGGGCGTCTTTCTTCTCCCCGTTTCCGCCCTGCCAGCATGCTATTATTAAAGGAAATATTTTCCAGGTCATCAAAGCGTCTGCGTGCGTCCAGCTGTCAAGTGTATTGATCAGCCAGCGAGGCCTGGTAAGTGTTGTTCTGCCCCCTCCCCCCCCCCCCTCCTTTATTAGCGTATGGACCGACGTCAGATTGTCTGTGATCGGAAAGTCGAGCGCATTAATAAATGCGGTGTTATTTATGGGAAGGATGAATACTCGCACACGAAACGAAACGTTTCGGAAAATCGCTACGCACGTAGTTCATCTTCTTCATTACGTGATGAGCTAAGGTTTACTTGTTAGCTGATGATTTGCAAACGTATACGGATATATACTTTTCAAGGAAATTGAGCACCTTCACATTATTTCCCTCCGTTGGTCAATACAGCTATTCTATTCTTTTCTCCTTTAGTCTATTCTTTCTTGGCCTTTTTCTCATCCCAGGCCGGTTTGGTTTTCCTCTGTTTTTTCTATCTCATTGTCGAGCCTAATCCTTCCAGCTCGAGTGCTAAAACATAGCGACATTTTCCTCCAACACTTAAAAATAATCCCAAAATATTTCAGTACACTACCCTGTCAAGGCCCAATGTATAAGGCTCAATGTATAAATCGTGGGAATTGCGTCAGGACAAAGCACTATTGTTTTACGAGAATCCATTGACTGATTCCTTCCCACGAAAGTCAATGTATGACCGAAAGAACTACTCGCCTCAACGTTATCATAAATCAGTGTTTACCACCATTATCCAGCAAACCTTAGGATTTAACAGGCGATGTACAGGGTATGTAATGCGGGTTCATTGCATGGAAATGGGATTGACACACGGCCGGGTGGGGATCAGCTTTCCTCTTCTTTCTCTCAAAGGTTTTCCCAAAATAAGTTCCCAGAGGCGTGGGTTAGTAGTGCCAAGCTTTGTCTAGCTTTAGGCGGATGATAGGCCAGATGATTCATCAATCAGGATACTGATCTTTTGGTAAAAGAAACTTAGTGTAGCTCCTGAAACCACCAACCTGAGACAAACCAAAGTTAGGCCACGACTGTCAGCGAAGGTAATTCCTTGGGAATCGCTCAATATTACGCAACAAGTAGTGTTAGTCGGGGTCATGCAACTCTGAGACGCGTCTTAAACAACTAGACTGCTGAAATTAGCACTGCGACTAATGCCACGAGGACACCAGGTCAAGGATAAAACCAAACTACCTTGTCACTGCATAACTAACCTAATTAGGAATATCGTGCTGCTCATTTCGAATTCTTGAATTACGACATCAACTGATTTCTATTCTAATGTCATGTAGGTCAAGGGAGGCCACTGGCCTACAATGACGTCGATCAACCTATTGCTTTAAGCAGCATGTAAGGGTAGTACCTGGCGCCGATTGCAGGTTCAAATGCCAAAATAGTCCCAACGGTTCTTGGTCATCTTAGTCTTCTTAAGGTTATATGAGGCTGACCTCATATGAGCGACAATATTTCGCTTATGAGTATCTACGTACGTTGTGAGTACCTACGCATCTGCTGCACGAGAAGATCTGAGACCACTGCGGACATCGATCGAGAATTTTACCTTTTTTGACCTTATTTGGCCCGAGGACACAGTCTAGACCTTCAAAATTTGCCAGACCTGAGTAAAAACGTTTAGCTTTACTGTCAATTTTGTTAGCTCTGTCAGTTTTAGAGATATTATGGGTCAAATTGCTTTCCTCCCCATACCAGCGCGGTGCATTTAACCGGTCAACTCGACGCGTGATGACATTTTCACATAATCTTTAAGCCATATACTTCAAGCTCTATCCAAGCCCCCGCATTACTGCATTCGGGGTAACGATGCTGTGACGTCATCACGCACGGCCTCGGATAAGGAATCGTCACTGGGGGGGGGGGGGGGGGTGTCCAAAAATTATCATTGCCCCATCCCTTATTAAGCAAACCTCCTAGTCGATTTCGCTGAATTTTTACGATAGCACCGACCGGAAAATCAATGCAACAACCATGGGTGGAGCTTCGCCAAAGATGCTGGTGGGGTCCAGCCCCCGCCAAAAACATTACCGGAGATTCCGTCCCTAGAAGGATCGTCGAAATCAATGATGAAGTGAAATAACTTCGAAGCTATCTCCATTTCAGGTTATTTTACCCAGAAATGTCAGCTAAACACAAACGAGGCATGTTTGCTGAGTTTCAATTATCTCCACGATGTACATTTGTTCTACTTCTTCTGCAAACACTGGAGAAACGCTGATGAGTTTTTGTCACGCAGTTATCGATCTGAATACAATGAAAGCCTGCACGATGCACCTCACTTGACTCATTTTCAGCAATGCGGCTTCACATCTTGACGTAAATGCATGGTAATGGATGAATGCAGACTTGGGACATCGGACGCCAACGCCATCTTACTGGGGCTCCTAATCTCCCAGGATAGAGGTAGATGTCGTGTATCAGGTTTCAATATTTCCAAGCTGTTTTACAGCCTCATCGCATTTGACTGATGACCTGTTTGAGCTCGTTAACTTAAGGGTTAAACAACAGGCGGTTTTACCCAGGACGGCCTTGCTTTATGTACATCCTATGTCATGCACATGACAGTGCATCATTGCATCTGAGCTGTTGACAATTGGATGACAGTGGATGATGCCAAGCTGCCAAGCTGCCAAGCTTGGCCGGATGCCAAGCTGCGACCGGCAGCGATGAACTGTTTCACTGACCTGGACTCCATCATAGCGACCATGTCCTGCACAACTGGCTCCTGCTCGACATCGAGCCTGCCGCCCAGGAAGTTCGTCGCGGCCTGGACGATCTCATTACGCACAGCTTCACGTGTTCTCTTCGTCGAAACGAGGCTGTTGTGTGCTAAGACGGCTGGTTCGTCTGCAGCTGGGACGAACTTTTCCTCCTGACCACCATGCAGAGGCTCCTTTTTCATTAACTCCAGCTGCAGCAGAGCAGCATTGCTGACCGCCAGCACATCTGGTAGCACGAGGTCCCCGCGCTGGAATTTTTCCGCAGGTGGTAGAAAATTCCGTACATGTCGGCCATGACGCTCATCACACGGAAAGCGCGGTCGCCCGCGGCCCATTTCCTGTTCAAGCCCTCGGCTTCAGCCTTCTTTTTCTTGCTGCCTTTTGCTACTCTCTCCTGCTATATTCCTCTACAGGACGCTAGGTTCGTCAGGACAGCGTTGATGGACGACGGCAGGTGCTCGGCGAAAGGGACCTTGAAGTGCTGGGGAAAGTGACCACCTTCTCGCTGCTCCCGCAGAGCGTTTTGTTCCCGGACTTCGATGTTCGGAACTGCGTTATTAGATCACACAGGTCCTCTTCCAGTGCAGGATCTCCGATACCGTCCTCTCCACACTCTCGAGAGCTGGATCACCCCTGTGACACACGCACCAGATGGTGATCAGGTCACGTCCCAGCAGGTCATTGAGCCTTTTCCAGAGACCACTGCTGCGACCCGTGTTGGCGCTCTCTCCGTCCGTGGTCAAGCCAACCAGCTTGTCGAGAGGCAGATCCAGCCCTTCAACAGCAGTTTTGACCGCCTCTGGTAGACCTTTTGTGCCATCTTCTTCCAGTTCCACCATGCTTAGAATGTAGGTCTGCAGCTCAGCGTCAGCATCGACCACTCTGGCAGTGACGAATTCGTTGTCTTGCTGCTGACGGTCCATACTTCCGTCGACCTATAGGCTGTTCACAACCCCAGCGGCAATCTTGGCGCCGATCTTGGCCTGCTCTAACTTGGCGACGACGCTGAGCATCTCCCGGCACATATCCGGAACTCTGCAGTGAAGACCTGCAGGAGGTAGATCTGTTGGCTGCGGGTCCACTTCCCAACTACCTCGCTTATAGCTGTCCAGACTTGCTGCCCGTGCAGCGCTGTAAGGGAGCGGGTTGGCTACGACCAAGCAGCCAGAGCCTCGTGCAGGCTATCGTTGTGAACAGCAACGGCGAGATCCAGAAGCGTCTTGGTGACACCAGCGGCAATTCTCTTGAAGATGGACATCCACGGGTGTTTTGAGCTTCCGTTATTTCACTTCTGCTCCAGGTTTTTCGCATCCACAGTAACAGCATGAGAATTTCCGTGCATATGATCTACCACGCCCATCAGTTTCTCCTTGCTGTCAGCTCTGACGCCGCTGGCTATGTAAACCCACCCGTTTACCGAAGCTCTGGTTGCCTCCACCTCGTGCTCTGCGCAGATAGTGCACACCTGCATAGCTCGCTTCCTGCCGCTTATCTGTCGGTTTTCTTGGAGAAGGCAGTCGAAGACGTTCAACAACCACTGAACGCTCAGTTTGGCTCCCTTGTGCCACTCGTCAGTTGTCGCACTGCGCTGACTCGGTTCCGCTGGAGAGGCAGGGTGCGTCTCCGAAGCAGTAGGGTGGATCGTCGAAGCGGCGAGGAGCGTTCCAGAAGAGGTGGGTTGAGTATACCGGGTGGAACCTAGGCGCAGGGAGGTTGAAAGGATTAGAACTGACCGACGAATAGGAGGGAATTCTCACCAAAGGGCACAAGGATAGTAAGACAGACATTTTCTGACTGCATGTGTCAAGCTACCAGCTTTTGGTTTCTGTTGATGAAGACTATTATTTTCGGAGATATCATGGCAGTGACAGTAATGCAAATACTGAGCAAGTGGCTTCCTCCTTTGTAGGGAGGTTGAGGTCCAATCGTGTGTCGCGTCATGTTTAGAAAAATATCCTGATAAGATAGCACGACAACACTCGTATACATTTTACATAAGCGCTAGGTTTTCAAGGCATAAATATCTCGCCGTGGGTCATTTACACCAGGGTTATCACCACATGAGCCACTCAACATGATTACGCGTTTCGCACGCTATCTTCAGTCTGAGATCAATGGGATATATTTTGCACTGTATTAATTTAAAAGGGGCATGTTATGGCAGGTCACAGTAAAACGCCGCGAAGCGCAACTTTATGAGCTATTTACTTGTCCTGCAATGCACCTAACATCAGTGAGATGCAAACTAAAAACACAGCCGCTCAAGCTTCAACAGGTCTCTGTTAAATTCATGCAGCCTGCTGCTGCTGATAGATAATCAACAGTATGGACCCAAAATTTACCACCATCATGTCGTCAAAGGGCCGCGACCTTAGGTAAGGCCACGAACCAACGATATGGATACATGTTGTAAAACGCGGCCTGTTCGTCCATAATCGGCATTTTGTTAGACTGCAAGGAAAAAATGCACACTAGATTCTAATTCACGGTCAAAATAGCCTTAAATGACATTGAAGATCAAATGGAGGTCGCTAGAGGTCTTCCGAGGTTAATGACCCGTTTTGACCTCAGGTGTGCGCGAAATATATTTTGGTCGTAAATGGGCCGTTGTGGTACGTAAAAACAATGTTAAAAAGCAGACTAGGATACTAAATTAGATGCTAGATGAACATCAGAACTTTCCTCATGCATGCCGTGGGCAGCAAAAGAAGCACTGGGGACCGGAGGTCGTCGAAGTGCAAGACAAGTATGACCTCTCAGTCATCGCTGGACGTGCTCTTACCTGAAAAGCATTATGTTACAATGTCCCTGTTAAAACACTGAACTCTTCGATCCGGAGCATTTGAAAATTCGACATCACTTGACCTTAAGCTTGACCCTTGCGTCACCTAAAATGGCACTAGGTGCTTTGTTACCTCCTCACCTCGTCGCTTTGTTACCTCCTCACCTCGTCGCTTTGTTACCTCACATAGTCATGAATAGAATGCAGCCACAAAAGTTTGGTCACGAGCAAAAGTAAAGAAAATATGTTATCCTTGTCCATGTGGGTCATTTTGGGAAATCATAAACTTGACCTGGCCTAAGTGAAGAGTTATAATTTTTTCATTTTACCCCTCAGAGCCTCAAGATTCAATACTTACCGTTTAACCTCAGTTTCTCCCGATCAGAATATCGCATACGCTCATTTAATCCCACTCACGCATCTTGATCTATTTGTGACCTGTGGTGACCTCAGCATTGACCTGCTTAAAAGGTACACGCGCTTTCGCCTTATATCGTCAATACTTTTCCGCCTGTGCCTTTTCTCCATGTCATTGATAGGGGCCGAGGTCATGAGGGAAGGGGGCGGAAATCCACCCTTTCTCCGGCCGGGCGAAGTGCCATCTGAGGCCCGGCGGGGACGTGTTTGTTAATGATCACTGGAATCAAATATCGGTAGCGCTTTGCTGCTGGTTCACCTAATGATTTGATCGGGAACGTGGTATTTACCCAGGAACAAATAATGAGTGGTGATCATAAATGAGGAAAAATGGTTTGCAACAAATGCCCAGCTGTTTTGGCCTTAAATACTTTCATGGGTAGAAACGTAAAACAATGGTAACAAAATATTGTCCTAACTAACCTAGCATGGCGATCCTTTTTACAGTAAGCAGGTTGTCCTTCGTCAACGTCATCTTCGCCATCATCAGCAGCAGTCGTGCGGGAATCTGAAACGGGAATGGGGTCAGATGGAGGCTAGAAATATAGATACAGGAGTTAACGCAAACCGCACTGAGAGATATTGCAAACGTTCGAAAAGTGATGCCGGTCCGACACCAGCGACAGCCTAAAATTCACATATAACGTTAACCGGACTTGGCATGCTTCACTTGAACTGGTATTTACCAGTACCTGATCTGAAAACACCCTGTGCAAACCACCATACATCGGCAAAGATGTATGTACGATGAAATGAGCGTATGTGTTGTGGGGGAGGGACGGGGGGGGGGGGGTAGACGGTACCTCCTTTAACTTTCAGTCCTTCCATGCACAACTATTCCGCAATGTCCCACCACGAAAAAAGCAGGGAAGAGGATCCTCATCCTACCCCCGTCTCCCCCCCCCCCCCCCCATTTCACCCCATTCAAATCGTACCTTTTCTGGTAAAGGCAAAGTTCACTGTAAGTCTAAACAAGTTCAATGCTGGTTCATTTAACATTGCATAGGTTGCTACCACCGGTGTTGCTTTGAAAGAATCCTGAGTTTCGTGTAACTTCTGCCATGGGAGACAGCCTTTTTCTGGAATGTCAGTAGCTAATAAGATGTTGGTCGGACGTGCGTCTTCCAGGATCCCTCGCACCTGGTTCTATCATGCCCACTACGGGGGGGGGGGGATGAGAATGGGAGTTGTTTTGGGGCCATTCATCCATTCCCAGCCCCCTGCCTTGCCGCGGCCGTGCTGAACGATGAACATTCCCCTGGGGCCAGGGGCCAGCTCTTTCTAGCAGTAAAGAATAAAGAGGCTTAAGAAGGGAACAGGATCAATGAGCTTTAACAAGGTAATGTGTGAAATCAAATATATTAGCACAAGCTTTCCGTAGCTGGCTGAATGTCGTTTTCAAGGAAATGGTGCATTTTTATCGGTCGTACCAAATGAAATTTGGGCTAAGTAATGGGTGGAACACGTGTCTTTACTCACAGTTCGCAATAAACTACTTCGCCTCTCCATCCCTCCCCTTCCCGCCAAGGCTAACACCCCTCACTCTTCCCTTGACACCTTTCCACACCTATGGATCTCTGATTATTTCGATATTTTGCGAATTGCATACAATATTTCAGTTTGCTTCCATCTCCTGTTTCTAGCATCCCACAAAATCCACTAGTAATAGTGAGCCACGCCATTCAGACCTGCAGAATGCGGCAGGTCTTCCTTGCTTTCTTGCCTGTATTGTGACACCGTGGACCCAAAGGGAGCAACTGCACAGCGCACATCGAACTAGGGATGAAAGAGCATCAAATAGCTACCTTTTTTCTCAAAGAACCACCGTATGTCCACTGTAGAACCCAGCGACCTGAACGATGACACCAATCGACAACGGATCCACCACAAGCAATTGAATTAACGCTTACAGGGCCTTGCTTCTACCAACTGCGGCTTTGCCGCCGATGCCAAGCAACGAATTTGTATATGCCACGTCGTTAAGTGCCTCAGTAAAAAACCGCCGGTTGCCAAGAAAGTACCATATTAGGAAAAAGACCCTGTGAAAAATTATAAAGGAAGACAATAACGTCGTCGTTCGTAATTGTGAGCTTCATGCATGTTCCAGCATTGCATGATTCCTCTACTCAGGCAGTGCAGTGCCGTTTTTGCTTATCTCTATTTGATCTCCCACTGGAGGGGCAAAATGAGTTCACTTGGGGGGGGGGGGAGAATTTCGGTCACTGCGGGGCATTTGCCCCCCCCCCCCCCCCCAGTTGCCATGTTATCCGAGGCCCTGTCATCACGGGAGTAAGTCACATGGCACCAACGCTACGGTAACGTGAAAACGCTATTCTTTTCGAGCTGGTTTAAACATAAATATTTCCATAAACCAAAATGTTTCGGCCTAGCACGCCCAATGAAGCATTATCAGCTGGGAAATGGCGTCGGTTCGAACCAGAGCTACATAATTAGTGCTAAAATGCACCCCCAGACTGCCCCGACGAAGAGATGGGGTAGCGCATTCATCAGTGATGTACCCCGAAGAACTCTAGCCGTGTGCTTAAAAACAGTCTGTGTGAGAGAGTCCAACATACAACAACAACAAGAACATAGGGTGGGGATCAGATACAGCTGGCCAGAAGGGCTCGCAGCACCCTGGCACGCGCATTGGGAAGTTGGAATGCACATTCTGTAGCCTTAGGGGAGTATTGTCAGGGTGGATGCAGGATTAGCTTGCCCTTATGGGGGTAGTGAGTGGTGAACCCTGGGAGGCTTACATACGGCGTGCACCATTTCAGTTCAACATAGCAGATTTTCCTGTCAAATGGGCCGATTTCTGGCAAGTTTTGCAATTTCTGCCAGTCAAGGAAACGTGGCCTTTATCTCAAATAGTCTAAAAGTATAATAATCTAATGATCTAATTGCGCTGAAATAGTCTAATAGCGGTATATTAGGGCAGTGAGGTGTTATTATCCGCGCACCATTTTGATCTAGCCCATCCAACGTTACAGATCCGCAAGTTCACCAACACCTAGGAAGATCATAGTGCATCAACAGCGAAATTCTTGACACCTGCCCTGCTCACATTATCTTATTTTTACGTTTTACTTCATATAGGTAATGTAGTACGAATATATATAGGTGATCATTGTGCATTCATGAATTTTATGTAAACATTACGTATGCCATATGCTCATTTACACATCAATATTCCTTTTACAAAAACGCATTACATATAAATATTCAGGTGCCTTGTCCACGACGAATATGGCGCGGATGCTGAACAAGAAAACGTAGTTAAGAAGGATTTATTTTTGGAATCAGATCCTAGTATAGATTTGCCTTTAGAATGTTTTAAATACCAAATCACAATGCATATTCACATAAAATGGCAATAAAGATGTAGAACAGGATTGCCATCCAGTTCATTGACGAAATCTCCGCTTTTAATCATACGAGTAGTATCTGCCAACCTCTTGATAGTATCAACCAAAATCCACACAGCGAGCTACCAAACCCTGGTCCCAGGGTGACGTCACGTCTCCCTAGCCTTTTACTCCAGTAGCCTTGGGTCTATCCACCACGGTGTCCCTGGTAATGAGCGCTCCTTCGGTCAATCGAAAGCTGCGGTGGCAAAGTCATCACATCATATCCATCCACGTTGATTATCTCACGGAACCATCGCTCAAAACATACATCCAGGCGAGACTTTTGCGACAATGTTCGACAACATCATGTAGCAGCTCTGCTTCATAAATACTCGCTGCTTATTTCGGCAGGCTTCCCAGCCTCAACGCCGTGGGATGCTTCGACACACACCCTCACGATGAGCCAAAACAAAACCTGAAAACAAGGTCTTAGCTCTATGCGCTCCACAGTTTTTAATGCAGTCACCTTACAATAACAAGTCTTTGGTTGACATAAAAGAACTGATCAAATCACGGGAAGTTTTCGTCTCGCCAGCTATGCGTACCTTTGCACATGTCTGCGTTATACGCCCGACACAGGGAAAAGCTCACCACTTTTATTTTCAAGACTTAATGACCTATCACTTGAGGACATTTTCAGATCTTGAGGGACCTTGAACTGGAATGGCCTGCACGCATGACCTTTTGTTGCTAAAGTGTTAGCAGAAAGGCAATTTTTACTTACAATCTTTAAACGGCGTTAAAGAACTGACAAGGACTGGCCTGAATCTCAACTGTTCCTCGCTACCATCATTAATACGCATCGGGCGTGGTGTCAGTAATGCTTCATAATGTAAGTATTCTTACATTGCTAGCTAAGCGATGTGAACATGAGCAGTGGTTGCACAAAAGTGATTTTTCTCTTGACGGTCACCGACCACAGTCAAACAATTTTTTAAGGCGACACACGGGAGGCGACATGCAGCTACCGCGCTAGTTCGAGACGGAGTTACCTCCCTGCACCGGTTCCGTTCCTGCATGGCCCTGTACCACCCGCCGCAGCGACCTCGTCCGGCGGTGCTGTGGTGGTTGGCGCTTGAACAGCTGTTTAAGATGTTAATATGAGCGCATAAAAGTGGTGTGGCATCGTTTCTTATACCTCTGCGAGTAACCGTGTATGATACATGGTTTGAAGTTTTAGTGCGCAAAACTACTAAAAAATAGTTAAAACTCGTCATGCACAAAACACCCAACATGCGTGATGATCTCTAGAAAAACACAAACAAACTAGATTAACTAAAAGGGTTTTCTCCGGTAAGCTTGGTCAGTAGAGCACTGGTCTCGCGATTAGAGAACTCTAGTTCGAATCTCAACAATTCCAAGGAAAGCATTCAGGTTATCACTCGTGCACAGCTGAATGCCAAACATCATCCAGCCCTTCTCAGGACGCATGAACAGCTGACGACGGCCGGCGAGCTAACTAGCTAAAAACCTGTGAACATGCTCTGACACCAGATTAAGGCGCGAGTGTCTGAACAATAATCCATCAATGACAGTTTTGATTTTTAGCATGCTAAAGCCCGATCCCCACCAAGTTTACCGGCCCGGAAAACGAGTTGCCTCGTGGGGATCAGTTGCCTCGTCGGGCCGGATGCATCTGGCGGTGTGAGCCGCCAACAGTGCCATCGGCGCCGGCCGGTCGGCCGTCTTCTCCATCCGGACGACCGGGCCGGCCGGGGAAGTTCTCGTCGTCTTGCCGTCGCCGCCGGCCGGTCAGCCGTCTTCTCCATCCGGCCGACGGGGCCGGGCGGGGGAGTTCTTGTCGTCTTGTCAAGTCGCCCTCTTGTCGCAGCCCACTGGACTGATGGGTCTATTGAAAGGCGTGGGCGAACCCCGTGCTGTGGACACCGGAGGACGCGGCGTTCGTCCCAAGGCATCACAATCACTACCAATTTCCTTCAATCTCCTGGGTAAGAGGCGGTCTAGATAATCTACCGAAGTCATGTTCAGACTATTTTCCACCCAGCTACCCTGTCAACACATAAGCGAACCTAGCCAAAGCGTAGTAGTTTGTGGCGCGTTGTTGCGTGGCCCATTTTCGAGAGCAACGTTTATTCAAACCGGTCCGACAAGAACCGTACCACCTGCTCACGCACTCCATCAATAGTGAATGCCACATACTCGAATCCAACTCAACCAATAGCATTGACTTGAATGACGCGCTTGGCTGAGAAGCACCCGAAGACCGATGTGGATAATTTGTCAGTGCTGAAACACTATTCACCTGCAGGACGTCATCTGGCTGCATTCCCGGTGAGGTGCAGTTCAGGTCCACATGCACTTCGCCACGTGCAGCGCCATGGCCACTGGACACTACAAAAACATGAAAGGCTAATTGGACTGTTTCGGCGGTGTCTATTGTCGCTCGGTGAAAGCAGCGTCAAAGCGATGCTTAGCGAGCGAACCGCGCACCTGTGGCTCATTTGCCTCAGAATGTGCGAACAGCGAGGCGGCGAGGAGCAACAATGAATGCGTTCGGTGGTGACGCTGTGGCTACACGACCAGCTAACAGCCTCATTCGAGCGACGAGCTTCTTCCCGGCACGTCGTGGTGCGTCGCAGGAGAGTCACAAATGGTGTCCAGCACCACTGCGGACACTTGTGCGCTTTGGTGGGCGTCGTGACCTGCAGACCCCGGTGAAGCTGCTAACCTCCGCGAGAGGCTCCAGCCTTCAGAGCTTCACCTGCCACCGCGTCGCTCCTATTACAGCTCGCGTGTCAAACTCAGCCGACCCCGTTCGAGCCAAGTGGCAGACGTTTGTCCGGTGTCCTCGTCTGCAATGAAGTGGTTGGAGCAGCCAACGGGCGGCTGCACGGCCGTGACCCGGCCTGAAGGGGAGGAGAGAGGAGCCACCCGGCCGGTCGCGCGGTACCTCTTCAAGCTCGGAGAGCAGCTGCTGCAGGCCGCCTGTTTGGCCGTCTGCCTGTACCTCTGCTGGCTGGCGGTAGCGCGGTTCCGCGCCGAGCCGGTGCATACTGCCATGCTAGTGGGTGAGACGAACGTGCCCAACATCACCATCTGCCCCGGTGACGGCGTGACAGAGAGCTCGCTGGACGCTGCTCGTCGCTGGAAAGATGGCAACATCACACAGAGCGAGTATGTGGAGGCTGCCGACCGACCGCTGGCCTGGATCCTGGGTCGGTGCCACGCCGGCGGCGCCACCTGCTGCCACACCTCTTGTGGCGCGCACGAGCGCCGACTGGGCGGCTGGCGGCCGGTGCTAGTGCCCGGCCCACGCCGCCCGCTCCTCTGTCACCGGCTGCTGCTGGACGCCGCCGACACCGCTCTGGTGCGCCGCAACGGCGCCCTCACAATGGACTTCATGGTACCGCCGGGGGCGCCGGCCTCCGGCGGACTGTTCGACGTGATCGTGCACGGCGGCGAGCAGCCAGTGCTGCTGTACGGCGTGGGCGCGCGCAGCGCGGCTGTCTCGGCAGCGCGTGAGCTGGGCCAACCGCAGCACGCGGCGCTGCGCGTGAGCGCTGCCGCCATACGCAGCGTGTCTCGCCGGCGGCAGCCGTGCCTGGCGCGCGCCGGCTATAGCCGGCAGCACTGTCTGATGGCCTGCTGGCACGCGGCAGGCGGCGGCTGACGTCGGCTGCCGAGCGCTCGGCTTCGAGCCAGCCGCCGGAGCAGGCGCCATGCGGCAGCGAGGCGGCGCTGGGCCGGCTGTACGCGCGGCTGTACCGGAAGCCGGACGAGGCGCCGCGCTGCGACTGTCCGCCCGCCTGTCTGGTGGTGCAGTACCGCGGCAGCGAGGAGCGCCGATTCTACCCGGGCGCGCCGCTGCCCACCGTGACCCTGGTGATGGACCTGTGGTCCATTATGATGCGCGAGCAGCTGGCCACCACGCCGCAGCAGCTGGTGTCTGAGCTGGGCGGGCTGCTGGGTCTGCTGCTCGGCTGCTCGGCGTGGACGCTGGTGGCCTTCGCCTGGCGCATCGTCAGCTCGCTGTGCCGCCTCGGCCGTGTGCCGGACGGCGGCCGGCAACAGCACCCGCCCTCCAGCGTCGCTGCGTTGGCCTAGGCTACCGACGGCGACGGCGGCTGCCTGTGGAGCAGCATGGGGCGATCCGGCCACTGACGGACGCTGGACAGGCCATGTTGGAGCCGCCTGTCGGATGTCGGTGTTCGGGTGATTGTGGAAGCCCCGTGGGCGACAGCGACTCGCTACGTTTGTCGGAGTCTTATTAGAGGAATGCGAATTTTGGGAAATTATTGGAGGTGAACCGAGTGTTGGAAGAACTATCCCCTATGTTATTTCAAAGGATCGAGCCCACTTTATTTTGATGAAAGGCAATTTTTGTTTTTGATTTATATATCGTTGATAAGAAGTATTTTATTTACGAAGCGTAGTAGTCAGGCGGGCAGGGGCGGATGCAGGGAGATCCACTGGACGCACCTGCCTCTTCTTACCACAAAGTGAAGGCAACCCTCTCGAGGCCGCCTTAGGGCGTGTAAGGCGCTCTTCTAAGGCCGTCACTGGAGGTGGCACGTATTTTTGTTTTTGTAGACGTGGAGGAGGTTTGCTATGAGGAACTTGAGTCATCGCCGTACTCCAGATGTTTTTAATCTAACCTCACAAGTCTATGTGTGTCTTATGGATCTAAGTGTGTAAGGCTTATTGCAACACTTACCCGCTCAGCCCTTACGATTTGTGTCTGGTGGTGAGAGCACGCACGGCTTTTTATTGAGAGTGGAGAGAGTGTTGTAGTGTCGGAAGGGCACTACTGTATACCTCAAGCATACGTTTCTATGGGGACGGTAAACATGCGGCCACATTAACGGACCCAGCTACGCCGGGTTTGTGGGTCTAGCGGTTCGGCCAAATTACTCCACCTACTATAGCTTTCTTTTTCTCCTGGGATTAAGCTACAGCGCCCCCCCCCCCCCCCACCTTGTAAAGCACTGCTGCATTATTAACGGTGTGATCTTGTACGTTGTATGTACGTTGATAGGGTGTCTCGTCATATTTTATAAGCCATTTGATTTCACCTGGGCTAGTTCTATATCAGCATTGCGATATAATAACAAATCAGCGTCCATAACAAGCCTTACTCAAGTTCCCACGATTGTGCTTTATTAGATGGCATTGCTTTTTGCCGCATACGGCGATCCACTTATCTCTGACAGTCTGAAAACTGCATTTAAAACTGAATTGATAGAACTCCCAGAAAAAGCGGAAGAATTAGCGAAACCGTTTAAAAAAAAATTGACTCAGAATTTCCGACGAAGCTCAAACTTTCCGTAATATTGGCCGGAAAAGTGTTAAGGAATAAAAAACAGTACCCATTGCCATTTTCATTACTGGTATGAGGCATTTATCCGAGTATAACCAGGCGTATCTGCGCTCTAGGTCGCAGGCGATCTCTTTTGACAAAAATAGTCAGTGACGTGGTAGTTCAGCGCTTCACGGACATTGCCCTTCTGCGAACTTGTTGGAAGCAACGCTTAAGTGCTTGCAAAAAGTGCATTACTGCGCAGACAGACCAACGGCCGTTGCCGTATCCCAACTTTGGTAGAGCGCTGAAATTATTCTGACGGCATTTGTAAAATGGTGAAACGCATGGTGATGGGTTAGCCTTCCAGAAGGAGTGTTCGTATGGCTCGTCAAAGAGGTCGGTTTCGCAGCCGGCTTGATAGGATCGGCCTGGTTATAGGGTGGCCGAGAGATGTGTAGTTGCATGACACGGTAAATGTGCTTTCGCGTTATTTTGATGACGGGATGAGCCAAAATGGAACTTCATTGCACTTATGACATTGTGGATTTCGGAGTGCTAGAAATAAATGAAGTTCGACACGGAATCCGATTCAAAATCCATCCCAGCAGAGTATAGGTTTTCTGCATTGTTTCTCATCTTGTAGCTTCACTAAATTTAAAATCTTAACTAATGACGCCGTGCCAAAAAATTACGACAAAACAAAACATTACGCTACCCAATTTTGTTTTCTTATGAGCCCTCACAACGAAGAACTTTCTATCTCTACGAAAACAATGTTAGGATCGTAACCTGCCATGGGTAGCAGACAAAGTGTCGTTTGGCATAAAAGAGTCTCCATGAGGCTGGCGAATCAGTGCCGTGGATATCATGTTTATGTTGCAGAGGAAACGCCGTCTGGGCTTACATTTGACGGACAAAAAAAATCAAATGTGCAAAGTGTTACCCAAATCATTTGAAGTTGTACGTCATCTGAGAACATCATTTTGAGGCTGCGGTAATCAACTTACCCGGTTGCACCCTCCCCTGCAACGCTTCTTCGCAGAGGGATAAACAAGAAAATCGTTGTGTGATGATCAGCTTTTTATACGCTTTTGTAGCATTCCAGTCAAAAAATATTGGAGGGAGCAGAACAAATTAAATGGGAACAATTCGGCATTGGGAGGGTCCAGAAACCCTTAGAAAAGCAAACAAATCGATACCCATGCCGTATTATACAGAATCACAGTTTCACACAGCCGGTAATGGTGATGAGGCACTTCCTCTAATATATCATCGTCATGAATTGTATTGTATTGTACTGCACTTCATCAGGTTATTCCGCATTATTTGGCTAATCCTAGATCTTCGTCAACAGGTGCATTGAGGGTTACAAGGCGACAAGCATAGCAACAACATGAAAAGAGATACAAGAGGTTAAATATGACAGGTACTTTAATTAATGCCATGAGCACCTCTCTCAAAAGCAGGAAAAAACAAGTCCGCGATGTTATTGTTGATGATACACTCGCAGACACGCGCAACTCGGTAGGCACTATTCACCTTCCATGGTTGTTCTTGCAGCGAAAAAATATAACTGACTGCATTGACGCGTACCACACTCGATGTTTTCATGGTTGTAGGATAGCTGAAAGCGTGAATTCTCTAGCTCCCCGTGTGCCAATGCCCTGCGTAGGAGGCATTTATCAAAGAAGTCAATGAGTTTTTGGGCACTAAGCCAGTGAAGCCGTCGTAGAACACCCCGCACGTAGTCAAATAAACGCCATCCGGAGGTCATCCTCGATGCAAGGTTAAACACTGTCTGCAATTTCACACTAGTCATGTTGCTCGTAGCCTCATAAACTTGAGCGCGGTAACGAACATGGCGGAACTCAGGCGCGTCAATGATGCGTGGTAGAGCATTGACAGGTAACGCGTGTTTGGCATTCAGGAGAGCGACAGGAATGCCAAAAAAACGCCTGCCAACATGACTCACGTGCAGTTCCCAGAACAGTGCAGGATACAAGATCACGCTTTTTACATTTTCTGAGCATCGGAGAGACTTACCAATAAACACGACAGTGGGTGACTCACGGATCAATAAATACGACTGTGGGTGACTCACGGACCAATAAACACGACGGTGGGTGACTCACGGATCAACAGACAAGACGGTGTGTGACTCACGGATCAATAAACACGACGGTGGGTGACTCACGGATCAATAAACAAGACGGTGGGCGACTCACGGACCAATAAACACGACGGTGGGTGACTCACGGATCAATAGACAAACCGGTGTGTGACTCACGGATCAATAAACACGACGGTGGGTGACTCACGGATCAATAAACACGACGGTGGGCGACTCACGGATCAATAAACACGACGGTGGGTGACTCACGGATCAATAGACAAACCGGTGGGTGACTCACGGATCAATAAACACGACGGTGGGTGACTCACGGATCAATAGACAAGACGGTGGGTGACTCACGGATCAATAGACAAACCGGAGGGTGACTCACGGATCAATAAACACGACGGTGGGTGACTCACGGATCAATGAACACGACGGTGGGCGACTCACGGACCAATAAACACGATGGTGGGTGACTCACGGATCACTAGACAAACCGGCGGGTGACTCACGGATCACTAAACACGACGGTGGGTGACTCACGGATCAATAAACACGACGGTGGGCGACTCACGGATCAATAGACACGACGGTGGGTGACTCACGGATCAATAGACAAACCGGTGGGTGACTCACGGATCAACAAACACGACGGTGGGTGACTCACGGATCAATAAACACGACGGTGGGCGACTCACGGATCAAAAGACACGACGGTGGGTGACTCACGGATCAAAAGACACGACGGTGGATGACTCACGGATCAATAGACACGACGGTGGGTGACCCAGGGTTCAATAAACAAGACGGTGGGTGACTCACGGATCTGGCTCTGTTGACGCCGGTCTCCACGGAGTGAAACTCAGTCTTACCAGCGTTAGCCATCATGGAGCGCGTTGGAGCAGCCATGTGCGGATTGTGTCCAGGACCGTCTCCAAGGATTGCCGGAGATCTGACAGCCTGCTACGTGGTTCAGCGACCGCGATCTGCGTGTCGGCAGCGTAACGGGCTACTGTTACACGGAGGCCGTTGATTTCAAGTGGTATATGGAAAGTGAGATCATTACTGGTTACGCTATACAACAAATGGCCGAGGCAGGAGTCCTGAAAAGTGACAAAAGGGGCATTTAATGAACTAAAAAGCACTTTTCCCTCTCTGCCCTCGCTGCGTGTGACCCCCCAGATAGCTCTCAAACCATGCAGGGACGTTTGAGGGGGAGCTTCAGTAGAAGGTTAGAGTGGTCCACTGCATCAAAACAGGTATATAAGTGTACGGAACGTCACTTCGGATCTGTCCTTGTCATGCAAGATTTCGTCTGCGACAGTTAAAAGAGCGGTACAGGTCGGGTGATGTTCCACGAACCCGTACTGGTCCGCGCTTGAAAGGCCTATGTGCTTCAGGAAAGACGGGAGCTGCTGGTGAACGAGATTTTCCACAGTTTTGCATATGAATAGAACCAGTTTAATAGGCCTTAAACTCGATGCTGCAGTCGGGTCATTCTTTCCATGAAGTGGTATTACAACGGCACTCATCCAGCTAGAAGGTACAGTTTCCGAGACGATATTAGTGCTGGGAATGCGAGGTTAGGTTCGACCGATGACTGAAACTGAGTTTCAAGATGCTAAGTGGTATGTCACCTTCCTCACTCGCTGGGCTATTTGGTAGTGAAAATAAGACCTACTGAGCAGGCCGAGTATAACAGACACGGTATTCATTAAACCCGTGTTGACACGCGGGAGACAAACGTTTAATTTTTCGCGTCCCGATTGATGGGAGTCGGTGTTGACCTTATCCCGGGTTTCGGTGCTGTTGGAGGTGACAAAGACATTCAGTGCGTCCGGCGTGAGGTTCCCCGTTTAAATGGGTGGACCCGTTCGGGTGCTATTACAGTCTGTAGTGGCGGTACAGCACCGATGGAGGTACACCCTTTATGCGCTGCATGATTGATGATCATGGTGCCGCGCCAGGGGAATGCGGCCACTTTAATACGAGTGTTAAGCTGAACACATAAACCACTAAGCATGAAACAGTCGCATGAGCCGTCCAGGATATTATGTCATGTAAAATTATGCGTGTTGAATATTGTTTACCGGCACAGGTCTAGGAAAAACCGTAGATCGCTCATTGAAGGAATTTCACCCTAGATTTTAGTACAATCCACTTTTGTGTTAGCTGATTTTACATATGGCAACATGTTTGTTTGGTGATGATTTTGTGTTTTTGTAAGATATAGTCATGTTGGAGTCCGTACGCATTTATATGGTAGCCGTTGTCACTAAACAATATGTTAAAAGCTTTTAGAGTGTTGCTATAAGCTTTTAGTGTAAACATTATGTTCTGTCAAGCAAAAGCATGCTGTCATGCAATTCCATTAACATGCAACAGGTGAACCAGATGTATCCGACTAAGAATGAGTCTGTTATATTAAACTAGTCATAGAGGCATTTCTTCAGCCCATGACTTTAGTTTGCCCGAATTTTAGGAAAATACCGGGCCTGAAAATCAGCAATGCGCATCGGTCGAGGGCGTTAGATGCCGGCTGCGTATTATTGTTTACATCAGTGCTGTGTACGGCAAGGCGGGCTTTGAGGATTATTTCATTCAAGGGTCATTACTCTTGGCTCATGTAAGGTATGTGAGCCCTGCAAGCTCTGTAAGTACTGAAACCAAGCTCTGTTGATAGTGCGTGCCTATGAACCGGGACGCTACAAAGATGAAGGGGTTTGTTTTGTCGCGTCTGGGTCTGAGATGCCAACGAACGCTTACAATGAATTTTGAAAAGTTTTGGCGGGAAGAAGTCTGGCATCATACCTGTCTATAAAAGCATGATCTCGGTTATAGGCAGTAAGCCGCAATGTTATCCAATTATGCGTCTTTTCAAACGTGTTTTTAAAGCTCTGCGAAGCATTCCTAGCTGAAAATTGCTGATAAAAGGTGTGTGGCTAGAAAATAAACGCTGAACAGTTATAAGAAGTTTTGAAGAGTTTCGCGCCGAAATCCGTCGTGAAAACGGCGGCAGTGTCTGCCGGTGCATGTAATGATGGTGACAAAGTGGCCGGACGTATTTTCGTACCCTCACAAACAGCCGTGTTGTGCCCTCGGACACCTAAGGTCCAAGATACCTAAGTTGGATACCTAAGTCGTTTACACAATCATCAGATGTGACAATCCGACATCGCGGACACATTCATCAAAGCATGCATCGCGCCACATCCGGGGCATTGGCGACCATTGAGTAGGCACCGGCTGTAATGAGGCCCTGGAATCATTACTGGCAGAAGTGAGTGAAATGATCCCTGCTGGATGCCTGACCGCCTGGGCTGATGAAACCAGCGTTCCTGAACGATTTACTTAAGGCAAGACAACGCCGCCCATGTACTTGAGGCCTGTAAATAGACCTATGCCCTCACCCATACATTGGTGTGTCAAATAAATATATCACTTGCCAGATCGGTGCGCAGTGAGATACGTTGCGATACCAACTACAGAGAAACATTTTGTTTCATGTTGCCAATGTATAAGCATGTACAAAAATAACGAAGAAAAAACTTTACTTTATTTTCAATGATTGTGCGGATCTCAGTGAAGCAATAACCTTTCCAGAGTACCAAAGGGCTAAAGGATCATTGAATTTTATCTGATTGCTGACTTTTAATTTTGAATGTGTGATTCGTAGGGGTTACAAAATAAACAACATCGCTTCCCATCATTTTTCACAAGAACATTGGAAGCAAGGATCACAGAAGATTAAGTGTTACAAATTGGCTGGAGTACATGTCAGGAGGCATTTCACAGAGCACCAGTGTAATCGTGATATGCAAATATTTCAAGAAGCATGGCATCTAAAGCCGAAGTCATGGTGGCAATAAAACAGTCCAACTCGAAACTACGTCATCACCTGTGATCAGATGAACGCCTGGGCAAAGACTAACTATATTCTTATCAAACTTTTGTCCCTGTCGTGAGCAAAAATAGGAAAATATGATGTTATCACATCTCGATGAGCTAAAAAAATATTTGTGTGACGATTGCCGCCCCGTTCCTGGACTGGCCGAGACCGTCCGGCGCAGGCACCAGAGCACCTGACCCGTCTGATCCGCCGCCGGCGAGGTCGGCCGGCCAAAGCCCGCACCCGCCGGCCCATTCGGGTCCGAACGGTGCCGTCCTGCTCGCGCTGCTGATGTACTGCACCGGTCACAGACGTTAGTGTACCTCGCCAGGCGACACGTGCCGCAGTCTTACCGAGAGTGTGTGGCCGCGGCGGGTGCGAATGAGCCTGTGAGACGTCACCGCCGCTCCAGGGCATATCAACGTCCGGCCATCTGACACTCCGACTGGACGAAATCAACCAGTTCCTGAAAAACCACCGCACTGCCATCCCGCGTGTGTCTGAGACCTGTCCCAAACCCGAGGCACTTGTCAAGGCGCTGATGTTCCCGGGTTTCAGCATACTGCGGCATGGCCGCCGTGTCACCTGGCTGACAGCAGCCCAGCAGACCCAGCCCCGCGGAGGTGGAGTCGATATGCTCATGGCAGATCCCCCGCGCGGCGAAATTCCACACGATCTTCAGCGACATGAGTCTTGAACATCTGGTCGTCAAGCCCATCCACCTCCACCCGTCGCCAACACTGCAAAACCTGATCACCATCAACGTGACCGGTCTCCGGAACTCAGCCGAGGCCCTCCCCGAGGCTGCAGCGGGCCACCAACCGGTGCTACTCCGCGTCCCCGTCCCAAGAGAGCGTCAACAGCCAGTCACCACTCCCGCGCGACCGTGGAAACGCGTCACCAGGGACGCGTTCAGCCTGACTGCTGCTCGCCGATGGGGAGCCGCTCTACGCCGCTGTCAATGACAAAGTGGACGCATTTATAGAAGCACGGAGCATTGCGGTCGACGCCCACTGCTCGACCGCCAGCGTGACGTCACGTTGGTTTCGCCGTCTATGGCTGTGTGAAAATACCGAAGTCCCCGCAGCCCTGAAGGCGCGACTGCGCCCGCGAGATCTTGGGGCGCTGCCGTACCACAGAGGCGCGCCGTGTGTGCCAGCGGTGCCGTATCAGAGTGAAGGGACGGATCACTCTCGCGCGACGCACACGTCTGTGCGGCGGGCCGCTGACAGGGGCAGCGCGGCTCCTGGAGCCCCGTCAAGCAGTTTGAACTGAGCCAGCGAAAGGGCGCGACACCCCCACACACACGCACACACACACACACACACACACACACACACACACACACACACACACACGCGCGCGCGCGCGCTCGCGCGCGCACGCGCATGGGAAACCTGGTGTACGAGCTCAATGCCCACTCTGCTGCCGTTGGCCTCCGCATCGCTGCGAAGGCGGCGGTGGTGCGCGGCGGTGCCGGGGTGACCCCGGCTGGACCGCGCCCGCTTCGTGTCTAGGCCTCGGCATTCATCCTGCACTCAGCCACTCTACCAGAGCTCTCTGCTGTCATTGGGAAGATGGCGCGCCGAGGGCCGTCGGTGTCGGCGGTGTGCCTCTCTATGGAGTGAATAGATGTTTCCTCGTAATCGGTGTTCATATTTTACAGTTGATTAACTTTTCTATCACATCACGTGCTTGTCTTTTCGCCTGAAAGATCGCGTGCGTCACCCCATTACAAATCGGGCGATCGATCTGACCTGAAAAAGTTCCGATCTTTTCGCATTCTCTCCGTTCTTTTACAAATTTTCGGAGGCAGCCGTCTGTTCGCAGTTCATTTCTTACCCCCTTGGCAACCATGTAATGACGTCATCGCAACCTGCCTGCCGTTCAACTCACTCGACGGAGGACACCCTGATCGGCGCTGTCGAATGAGTGGCAAGGGCTGTCGACAACGGCCTTGTCACGTCAATAACAATGATTGGTCTTGGCAACGGCTTCGACAGTGATGATCATAGCATGCTCCTGAGCATGCTGCAATGTTGCAGGGTGTCTTCTGAAGGGTTCTACGACTACCTGAGTGGTCGGAGGCAGGTGGTTGGTAGGGCTCGGTCACTCTACCCCCGCCACCCTGCGGGATGGCCAAGGAATCTCTTGTTGACCCAATCCTTCATCTTCATCAGCAACCTATTCAGCTTTCTTTCCCACGGTTTGTCTACTACCTTACGCCAATGACATCCAACTCCCTGACTTCGCCACCACAGATGGCACATGAAAGCTGCCGTCGAGTCCCTGCGGTGCCCTCAGAACAAGTTTCAGTCAAACAGCTTTAAACGAACCCAAAAAGACAGATTTCATGCTGATCAGCACTTAACTCTCCGTAAAAAAACGGCAACCTCCACATTACCACCTTTCGCACAGACATCCATCAATCACCTTTTGTGAAGGCACTGGGTGTACTGCTTGACCACCACCTCTCCTGGAAAGCCTTCATCTCCTCACTCGTTTGGCGCCGCAATGCAGTCCTCGTATCAATGTTTGCGACTTGACACACCCTCGTTCTTGAGGTTCTGAAACTCCTTCATGTCTTCCAAATTCATGTCTTCCCGAAAACCCCAAAATTCACGTCTTCCCCGCGTTAACCAGTTTTGAAGGCACCGCGTGAACTCGACAAGGGCGTTCAGGTGTCATCTGTGGTGACGAAGTCAAGGAGTTGAGTGTCATTGATGCACGATGACGTCATAGGCAGGCCGCGAGAAATAACTGTATAGGTTACTGATGAAGATGACCTTGAATAACAGGATTGGGCCAGCAAAAGATCCCTGGGCCACTCCTTTCCCGCCGTATCGCAACCCACCATTCTCCCATATCGTCTACTGCCTGCTCATCTGAAGTGCAGCGGCCAAGTGTCGCCTGGGTAGGGTGCAGAGGGTGCGCTTGAAACTAAATCAGGAGTTATAGATGAGCATATTTCATGATATCTGATGCTTGTTTCAATATTTGTAAACGTGGAACGCTCCTTTTAAGGTATAGTTGCAAAGGGTAGAAGGTTAAAGGAGTCACCGCAACATGCACCATGTAGGGATGCAGCGCATCAGTCAGATTGAGTAAATATACAGGGTTCGAACAGAGACCTTCTGATTGGGGCAAAGTGGAACACTGCGGCCCAACTTTCCGGGCGAGCACATGGGACAATGAAGCGCGTTTCTGCCCATCGACATGTGTCGCAGAGCTCCGCACCGATGCGCTGATAAAAAAGATCGAATTGGAACCTAGCAATACTCCGGGTGGAGGGGGGGGGGGGGACAGATTCCTCCTACTCCGGTTATTCCTTCCCCTTGGGCTATTCCTCCCTCGGGCTATCCCAGCCCTTGATTGTTTTCTGTGTTTTTACAGAATGGTTTGGAGCGAGCCGCTGAAATGTTCTGTCTTGTCCTAAGTAATTTGTAACGTGCAATGTCGGTATTTCGGGCGCATGGCATAAAATGAGGGGGGGGGGGGGTTCCAGAGTCCAGAACTGAGAGAGACCTCCATTAAAATTTGTCGATCATGCCTGGATGGTGATCTCTCCGGAATCATGCGCACTGCACTCCATTGACAGGAAAAATTGCTGCTTGCGGCGAAAAAAACAGTCACAGCATATAAGACAGCTTCCAGTGAAACCATTTTCAGATCTGTTCTCCATCTGCTTGACTCCAGTAACAAAGGGACGATGTAGCTTCCCGGACGGATATTTTGAAGTTTGAGGATGGGAACTGTTTTGAGCACGGTAATGTCGTTGAGTGTGACCTTTTCGTACAAGTAGCGCACATGAAATTTTTGTCACTTATCCATTGAAGGCGTGAACGCAAAGGATATGGCGCGTTTTGCTGCAAGTTTTGAAATTAAGAAGAAGATTAAATGAAGATGATCCTAAATTCTGAAAATTGCGTTGTTGCAGGCTGCTGTTTCCAGGCTGGGTGGATTGCTGGAAATGGTGTGAAAATTGGAAATATTGTGGTCATCTGCGCACTGGCCCATTCCGGGTTATAACTCATCGATTTTGCGGATGACCTTCGCCCTTTGGTTTGGAGGACAGTAATTTGATTATAAAGCAGTCGCCTGCTTTTGTTCAATTTTGAGCCTAGTTCTTTAAGTCACTCCTCTATTTTTTCAGTTGTTCGGTACCACTCGCGTTACGGAGTATAGTAATGCCCATTCTTTCTTCCGAAGGACCTACGAATCATTTCGACACATCAAACTTGCGGTCCACTTGTTGTCCCAGACAGGGAGAATTGACGGCTGCAGGAAGCGTGTGAAGTTGGAGCGCGCAGGCTAACTAATCGTCCAGCATTCCTTTTTTAGCGCTCCCGTAGGAAAAGGTTGAAAAAACAACGCTTGTGACGCGCCCAAATGTTTAAGAGCTGTGGGCGATTTGTTGCGCGAGTTTCTACACCACACATGCAACCCTAGTATTTTTAGTTTCGGAGCAGGTGCACTTTTGCGGGCTGCGTGGGCGGCGGGTCGCAGCCTACGATTCCACGGGCCGCGGATCACATTTTCAGTAGACTATGGAGAACCCATTGCGCATGCTTTGACACCGCACACGGGTGCCTTGCGTTTTTATTTCGGGTCAGCGGTGGTTTTCAGGATACACCGCCGGCGATCTACGGCCGGCGCGGACGGCGGACCGCCGCCGGCGGTGCCGCGGAGCGCGCGGAGGACCGACGTTGCTTCAGAAAAAAGTATGCCACCTTTTTATATTTGTCGCTTATTGTTGGATCCGACGCGTGGGACTTGTCCACTTATACCAGTTTTCTCCAAATCCTTCCGAATAGCTCATAATTTTAATTTGAAGTAGCCGCTCCTGCGGGTGAAATCCTATTGGACCCTGTTCACCACCACGGAAGAAATAAATTGTATTTGCCTGGTTTCTTCCAACGGGTGTGCTCTGTAATGGTCGTAGCACAATTAGTTTGTTTGAAATGCTTGCGTAATAAATGCTACAAAATTTCGAAACACTTTTTAGAGGGAAAAAGCTCAAACATGAGGCTATTATTTCGCCAATTCAGTGAAACGTTATAGTATTGCCTTGAGTTCTCTCCTATGGCGTTTACCATTTTCGTTATTTTCGAAGTGCACTTTTGCTTTGGGAAAGAGAGTATCACATGATCTATAGGGACGCACTGGTTTGAACTACAACCAATGCGCCTCTCGATAACTGGTCCTTGCCTTCCGCCGTGCCAATCACAAACGTTCATTTGAACTGACATCATTCCCACCTGTCAATCAGGATTCAGGACGAGGTCAGTCGTGTCCAGGATCCTAGGGTAACAGTCATAGCACCTCCGTGTTTCAACTGCCGCACCAAATTTCTAAAGACCGTGGAATCCTTCTTAGGAACAATAACTAGGAACCTCTCGCTGGTCCGGAATGCGAACTATCCAGCTCCCAGTACCAGGGGCGATATTCGGCGGGCTCTGACTACTACGACGAGGATAAAACCAGGAAAAAAATGGTGATATCAGCTGCAGCACTGCTGATATGAGCAATTCCATAGTCGTGGCGACTCGTGCTCAAATTTCACATCCGATGCCTCAGCCTGTCTCACTAAAGCTCATCGCCGTCTCTCGGCAGTGTATGGATTAAATTTAAATATGTGGACACATGAAATCGGATCCTTTGTCTAATCATAAGGCTAGATTATGCTACGAAATAGGAAATAAGCCGCCGGCAGTCTCAGCCTTTTTTCCTTTTTGCTGAGCCTCCACTAGCATTTCTTAACAGATCTCAATCAGCGGAATCTAGTACGGAACTCTTGCAAAATTGATGTCAGGAGATCACAAGATACTTTGAGCACTCCCTTTACCTTCACTCATCTTTATATAGAGCATAATGATAATAAAAAGCGTTTCAGCGCACTCCTGTAAACCGCTTAAAATCTTCCGCGCGGCAGGCAGTGTGCGAGGCCGTCACCGGCGATACCCGGCCTCGTACCCCATAGCCGCAGTTCCTCCAGGCAGCAGGAATCACAGGATGAATCTTTGACATGCGTCGCTTCAACATCCTCTGTTGGCTTCTCAAGGTACAATTCGGGTGTCCACACACAACGGGCCTCCTAGATCGGTAGCGCTTTCTAACGCTTCTACCAGAGCCACACTCCAAATAAGAGTCTTATGGGAGCCGTACAGCGCCGTCAAGAATGATGATTGGCTACGTCCTTCCACCCGAAGAGCTTCTCACGATACGGAGACAACCAACGGCGGCCCGCAGCCTTGCACTGAAGCCAAATCACACCCGCATGACAACCGCCCGAGGCCATCTGGCTCAAATGGCACGACTCCGAAGGCCGCGTAGCGGGCTGATCACGGTCGTCGCAGGGCGCGGAGGCCAGCCACGATTCTCGGAAATAAGCATAGTTATTGGGAATTTTGTACTGCTTTGTATGCGACGTGAGTCTTGGCTGAAAACGTGTGAAAAGTGCTGATCTGAGGGCGTTGGAAAAACACTGTCACCCATAGATATATCTGTGATATCACCACTGTCTGTGGGTCAGTACTGATATAGTACAGCCTGTGTCATATGTTTGCTACCTGATCACCTACAATATATTTCGGTCACCTGACCTGATCTGTCATCTGATATCCTGATCAAATTTATTACATTTGTTGGCATTTTCTGGGTCAACTGGCTAATACAAATAAACGTCAGTATTTCCGGCATATGCTCTACACAAGCACACGCTGCAAGTTATAGCGGGTGCAAACCAATAGTAAGCTTCGAGTTTCGTCTAGCTGCGATGGTCTGTTGCATTTTCTCCATTTTCGCAATTTTGTCTCCAAATAGTTCGCAGAAGTGTCCAGTTTGTCACCGATCATATCCTGCGAACCGGCAGCTCGCCCCCCCCCCCCCCCCCCCCCTCCTGCCTGCACCAGCAAAGGTTGAAGCATTCGCACACCGGGATCATTAACATCAGGATAGGCTGACTGAAGAACCGCGGGATTTTTCAGAATTGTTTCCTTTTTTGGAACGACTTATGAGACATCACGACAGGAAAATAGATTCAGAAAGAAGTTAATAACAGTGCCAGTTGACCTCTACGGCGAGATAAATGTCTATTAGCCTGTAATTGAGTAGTATAAGAAATGAGACATGTTCCCGCGCGTTATTCAGAAACCAGTAAATAAGTTCATCTGCATAAAATGCGAATGCCTCAACCCGAGCGTGTCCGGGATTCCAGCCTAGCGCCTGGGGTACGGCATCTCCGCAGACGCAGGTGCTACGAGCACGAGACCGAGAACGGTACAGGAAGCCATTTGTGGGACAGTTTGAGTAAAGAAGTGATTTGCCTTAAATCAAGGTCAGTTTCACTAGAAGTGAAAAGAGGTCAAATCTCAAAGCGACGAAGATCTTTTTGATTAACCCAGGCCCAGTCGTTCTTCACTATGCTTTGCTCGGCCGGTTGGACCGGATCCCACTTTCTGAGCATCGCACAGAAAAAACCCCAGCGAACAGAATATGTCACTGGGAGTGAAATGGACATGTCTCGTTTTAACCTGGAAAAAAAATTTGAGCCATCAGTGACCATAATAGGTCAGACTGTGCCAGGGTCGAATTGAGGGAAGGAAATGCATAATTTCTTTGTTGAGAATCCAAAAGTCATTTTATGGTGAGCATGCCAAATGCGTGTAACGCATTATAGGACATAAACGTAAAAGTGTTATCTTAGTCTGTCAATGTCCATATCTAAACGAGTTAAATTTGTTGCAGTTGTCGTGAAAAGTTTTCCCTTGGGCATGACTTCAGCCAGTTATTCATTTTGATTGGAACTTGAAATATGCACACGGGATGTTAACTAAAAAACTAACTAAAAACGGAAGGTGCCAAAAGCTTCGCGCAGCGCGTTGTCGGAAAGCTCGGAGAGCATTGAAAGGGATAGATCATTCGACGCTTATGGCCGATCTTGGCTCAGGCTGTTCGTTTCAGATAGTAGTTCGATCACCCAAAGCTGTTCGAAGCGTTCATGCCACGAATTGTTCATAGCGATAACGTTAAAACAGAAATGTACTTTCTTCGATTGGATGTTGCCACATTTTTTAGAGGCGTAAACTTCATGAAAATTAACTGCCGCACACATTCCTCCAAATCAGCGAGGCTGTAGCCTTTTTGATGATGACGGTATCATGCATGGTATGCCAAATAACGCTTCCAGGTGAGCAATGAGCATAATAAACAAAGTGCAAAATTGCTGGGTTATCTCTAATTGCGCTTCAAAGCTGTCGTGCAAGGCCTAACACAAAGATGCAAGGGACGTTAAACACGTGATAGTTATTAGACCAGAGAGTACGAAAACAACTTTCACACTCGGAGGCAAAATGAAAGGCAGGCACCACGGGTTATCAGTTGTCACCTTTTCGAGAGATACTAATGCTTTTCAATAATAATTGAAATACATGTATTTTCAGGCTTGTGGTGATCCAGCCAATTTCAATCTGCCTTTAATCATAGGCTCTGGACCGAAAGCATTGAACACTTTTGGGAGATATTGTTGATGTCTAGTGGCCATTTGGATGGGTCTCAATAATATTGCATCGTGAGCAATTCGATACAAACAAATATGGAAGCTCGCTGTGGTGAAAAAAATCGGTTCATTTGAACGAAAATGCTTGCAAATAATGCGTCTTTCTTTGCAAGAAAGTTGTTAAGATAGGCGGGGACTGTCTCCTATCCCAAGAAAGAGGGGACACGTTCCCGCCTTTCCCACTGACGCCGTCCTTGGTGACACCACATACCAGTATAACAAAAACTGTGTTTGTTCGCACCGCCAGGAAAAATCATGGCACTTGAGGAGAAACACAAATCAATAGACCAACGCATTTTGGGCCATATTACATGTGCAAGCGCATTTTTCTTTGAAGCATTCGTACTACCGCCGCGATTGAGGACACATTTTGCAGTTTTATGATTTAGCTGCCTCATGCCCCAACACGCTGTTCCCGCGTCAGTATTGTAAATCGCACCCATACTGTTTGTGCCGTTGTTGACTGCGTCGCTGCTGATTCCTTGTTCAGTTCCGTTCCGTCTGCCGGTGATTACCCTTTGTCGGTAGTCGGAGATTTCTTGTTTTTAAGCTACTTCTCGTGTAAGTATCTGCTTTATTTTAGGTTGTAAACCATTTTCTGTCTTTGGCAGATGTGGTTCTTACTGTTTAGACGCGGAGCGCGATTTGGATGCGTAGACCACGATGCGCCACTTCAAGCACCTTTTGTTCTCGGTTGCTTTGTCTTGTATCTTGGATATCTCCCGCTAACGCGTCATGCTTGACTGGTTGATTTTTGTTGGTTTTTGAAAGTGGGAACATCATGTGCTTATGTCACAGTTAAATTGTAGTGAAACGTGACCTGCTTTGTTGAATGTTGTGCAAATTGGACTGGTGTCAATATGTGGCAGTGCAATTAGATAATGCAATACGTGGTTGACCCAGCAATAAAAGACAGTTGATAAATTGTTGGGGGCAGAATAAGCAGTTCTGTAACAAAATGAACTATATGGCACAGAAATTTTTGATGTGTTAACCTGTAATCGTCATTCAGCGGTGGAGAGAGGCCATTTTGCTGAATGATGTGTTAGAAATGTCCAGCATAGCAGTGGTATCACAGGCAATATTTCTAGAGTACATAAGCCTTTAACCTGGGTACACAGAGTGGTGCATAGTCACAAACAATATAAGAATGTAGATGGCCAACATTTCAGAGGTTTATGATATTGTTATGATGAGTTCAGGCATAATTAGCTGTTGGAAAGTTTTAAGTGCAGCAATATTTGGAAAAATTACCACAATTTGGCCTGACCTGAGTATGGTGCACATGAACATGAAGTTTAATGCTTCAAAAGGGTATGGGCATCCATCACAGTAAATTAAAATTTTTGCATACTGGTAGGAGGTAGTCCTGGTCTTAAACAAAATATAACCCATGTCTTAGCAATAACATAGCATGGGGGCTTACCCATGCTATCTTAAACAACCCATGCTATCTTAGCAAATTGGAGCTGCATGAGACAACCTGTGTAACACATGATGCCAACAGCAGTAAGAAAACAACTAGATTGTGGTATCTAGCCCTTTGAAATGCAATTATCATCATATACTTTGCTACTTTATGCATCATTGAAAACTAATTAGAAAGCATTTGGAAATGGTAAAGGACTCATGTCAGGGATGATTTCATATTCATTGTCTCAGTCTACTTGCCACAGTGCTTTTTTAGGGATACAAATGAACTACAGTGAGGTAAAGAGAGGAAGTATGCATTCAGTTGAGACAGTGAATCCTAATTTGTACATTGGCAGGAAGGATTGTGTCTTTTTATGCCTTCTGGTTGCTTTTTTGAAGGGAGTGCTCCACATTAATATTGGGTTCGAAGTGAAATGGCCATCTTGAAGTTCTTTCAGTTCTGCACACAATCCTGTCCTTCATAACATCTTTGGTTCCTGAGCTGTACATCTGCAACAATAGAGAAAGGTATATCAGGAAGAGCATTTCAAAGTCACCTCAGCATTCATGATTTCATAAGATGGTCATTCAAATCTGGCCATTCCATAAGTCATGCAGTGATAAAGATCAAGAAAAAATTAGTTGTTCAGGCATTCATGAGCACAGTTTTCAGATATAATGGTTGCAAGTTGGCTCTCATTGTTGTGCAAGGTATAATGTGATAAGCAAACCATGATACATTGAGCATGTTTACTAAACAGAGAAGTATGCTGCCTATAGTAGTCTTTTCCACTTAAAAAGCATGCCATTAGTTATAAGTTAGCTTGTTTCATCACATATAATGCTTGCTTCAATATCTTTAAATGTGAAACATTCCCTTAAATCTAAGTAAAACACAAAATGCAGATTGAATAAGACACAAAGTGCAAAGTGATCCCTTGGAATCCTGTGAAGGATTTTTGTCTTGTGGTGCCCTTCATCCTGGGCACTTCCCCTCCCCTCCTGTCTTACTGAAGCCATAGCTGTTATATAGCCCTTAATTTTTTGATAGGATGTTGAAAATAGCATATGGTAATCACCATGGAAATAGCTTTATTGCACAGAACAATCAATGGGGTCCTGTGTTGTCCACTGCTGGGAGAGACCATTGCCAGGGTTTGTGACATGAAGGCTGGTGGTGTGATCTAATTTCATCTTCTTCAGAAATATGTGCATGCACGTCACCCTGTCACATTATGTTTTCACATTTTTACAGGACATTGTATGAGTACTAAAGTACAGAAACCAGTGATTCAAGGTCAGCGGATCAAGACCAGAAAAAGAGGTAAGAGATGTTTGGGTGTGTTAAGCCTTCTTCAAGTTCTTTTTATTTCAGCACAAACTGGTCTGTAATGCTTTTTGTTTCATGTCATCAGGTGGCAATCGCTTATTGCTACTCAGGTGATGTTACAGCATTAGCTGTTTTCTCTCATATGGAGACATGTGCATTCACTTAATGGGGGCATTTGTTTTGTCATGTTGATTTTAGCTGGCCAAGATCCAAATGTACTTGCTTTGACTTTGTAGAAGTCATAAGGAACAAATGTGCTTGTTTTGCTTTATTGACCTTGTCTTCATCCTGAAGAATCATGAGTGCTTAGAAAGTTGCTCTCTGACAGGTGCCTGATTTACACAGCCATTTTCATCCAGATCCACGCTTTGATATGATTCATGCAACAGGCCAGTGCTAGAATGAGTCTTGTTTTTAGTGAGGCTGTCACCAGGTGCAATGTTTTGGGGTTGCAGACATGCGTTACCTAGTTATGGGCACAGAATGCCAGAGATGTGTTCTTCCCATCATAGTCTACAAACCTGGTCTGTGTCAAGCCAGGTATGTTCTGTTGCTGATGACATTTTGTTGTGCACCATGCCTTGTGAATCATCACCACAGCTGGGCAGCTAATGGTTTCTGCTGCAAACTGCATTTAGCATCATTTTTCCAAGGTGGGGAGTGAATGGTAATTTGGCAACACACCACTTGCAGATGCAGCAGGCATGTGCATAGGCTTTGAGCCCTGGCTTTCAGATGTATGGGTGTTATTTGAAGGACCATGTTACTGGATTGTGGGACAGTGCACATCTGGATCATGGCTCCAAGGCTTCTTCTATGGGTGATAAAGATTGTCAGGCAAAGGTGCATCTGTGCATCATAATTCCTATGCATCTGATCACAAAGATGGAAGGAGTTTGTTCATTTTCTCACCCAGTATGCAAAGAAGCATCGTTTATGAGGAAAGTGACCAAATCTTTAGAAAATTGATGTGTGGTTCCTGACAGTTCATTCCTTATATCCTTTCATGTCCAAGTGATGCCTTGTTAGGTCTGAGTATGTCCTGTCATGCAGCATGGAGAGAACATATTGGCCTTGTAGCATACAGTTGAAAGTAGAGAAGCAACAATTTCCTGGGCATTGGTATCAAGACACCCAGTTCACGAAAAGACCATGAGCCTCTTCATTTGATTTTAGTTGTGTTTGTTGGTGCTGTTGCTGCCCAGCCAGTTGTAATTAGTTAACACTGAAGCTTTTATAATACTGATCAATTTTGTAGAGGCACGATCTTTGTCTGGGCACCATGTGACCAATGTAGTCAGTGTGCCCCAAAGCCCAAATTCTCATCAGTCTTTGTCATAGCAGTGTGCAGGTGGTCTGATATAATTATTTCACGTAAGAGGCCATTTGAAGGGAAAACAAGGGATCAGATGCAAGTGAATGATCAAAAACGGATTTAGGAAGATGTGTTTGATGGTACAAATCTGGCACTGCTGTTTTAGCTATTGATTAGTGCAATTAGCTGCATTAACCGCATTGGTGGGTGTGGGATGTGTGTGCACCGCGCAAAGACGGTGTACGATTTTAGGAAACCGTCTACTTAATAGTTGGTTGCCCAAAACTCAAATTACCATCACCATCAGTATCGTCATCACCGTTGGTTTTGTTGACGTTTCGTTCTGCATTGTCCGATCCAGGAGACCATACGGCGCCGATTGGTAAGCAGACTTGTGCTTGGCTCTGGGCAGTGTTTAAGTCAAATGCGATAAAACCAGAAGGTTTTTGGCAAGGCAAGCTGTGATAACTATGCGTAGGTAATCCGATGGAACAATCGCACGAAAATTACCATTTTAAAAGAACAGTCTGAGCGATCGGAAAGTTGTGTGAGGTAAATGCTGTGCAGCCTAGAGCTGATGCTCGTACTTTATTAAGTGACCGACACAATTAAATTTCGGCATTAAGGGTTCGCCCTCTTTAAATGGGAGTGTTCACCGTACTATCGCCAGAGCTCACTGAAGGCGTAATGGATCAAAGCCGCGAAAGGCGGGTCGATGTTGCAGCTTCACCCTGGTAACCGAGTCCGATGAATGATAGGGCATCGACTTCGCGTCGGCCTGGAGTCTCTTTAACCTCACACTAGTCCTTTCAGGCGTTAGCAGTGTACGAGTTCCAGTGATTTGGCGGCGGTCTGCATTTTGCTGGAAGTGGTTGTGGGATGTATGCACACCGCGCGAGGGCGTTGTGCTGGTGATGCACTGCCTTTGATTGATATTCTGAAAGCATTGGTCTATGACGGTCACGGGGCTTGCATCACCCTGTGGGTCATCAGCCAATCACACAGCGGCGGCGCCAGCTAACGCCTTCCCCACGCCTGCGTCCGTGATGAGTTCCCAGAACTGCGGAGCTCCACCGCAGCGCGGGCGCGGCTGGCTAGTCAGTCACCTTGTGCGGAGCTTTACCGCAGCGCGGGCGCGGCTGGCTAGTCACCTCGTGCAGAGCTCCACCGCAGCGTGGGCGCGGCTGGCTAGTTACCTCGTGCAGAGCTCCACCGCATCGCGGACGCGGCTGGCTAGTCACCTCGTGCGGAGCTCCACCGCAGCGTGGGCGCGGCTGGCTAGTCAGTCACCTCGTGCGGAGCTCCACCGCAGCGTGGGCGCGGCTGGCTAGTCACCTCGTGCGGAGCTCCACCGCAGCGTGGGCGCGGCTGGCTAGTCACCCTCGTGCAGAGCTCCACCGCAGCGTGGGCGCGGCTGGGTAGTCCACCTCGTGCGGAGCCCCACCGCAGCGCGGGCGCGGCTGGCTAGTCACCCTCGTGCGGAGCTCCACCGCAGCGTGGGCGCGGCTGGGTAGTCACCTCGTGCGGAGCCCCACCGCAGCGCGGGCGTGGCTGGGTAGTCACCTCGTGTTTTGAAACCATTACGGGCGTTATTGGTTGGTAGAACGCTGGCGGCGGTCGTAAATAAAGCCTGGATAGGGCAGTACTCTTGATTTCGTGATTTCGGAGTCAGTGATGCTGCCTTTTTATTGTTGTCTTTTGGGTGTGGGGGGGGGGGGGGGGTAGACTGCCAAGCAGACTTGTGTATGACTTGGGGCATAGTCTGAATCAAGACGGAAATCAACAGCTATTGAGTCAGTGTGGAACTGACCGAACATTACTGGAGTGCGCCGTGGCGTCTTTACCGCATGGCGTAGGACTGCATCGGGCGGCGGCTCAAGCTATGTCGATTTACGAGTTGGAACCGTTTCACATCTTTAGTTTTAGTGACTTTTCATTTTTGCTGTCGATTTTTTAGGAGGGAGGGGGACATCCGCTGGTAAGCAGACGTGTGCTAGACTCCGTGCAGGGTTTAAGCCGACACCCGAGTTCTCTTGGGTCAAGGTGGGATCAACGGCCTCAGTGGCAAGTCAGGCTTATTAGGAGCATTACCCGTGAGTGGCCTGCAAGCGCAGGAGAAGTGCATATAAGTGGTCCGAAAGTTATTCAGCGTTGAGGAGATTTTAACAGTACGTATTTAGCCACATCGTCAGAACCGATACACAACGCAGGCTTACTATAACACAATGGCTATCTCCCAAACAGATGTTGCCAAAATAGATTGTTGACTTTGTCTAAGTTGATTTCTGAACCGGCCTATCCCTGGGTCGGAATTGGCATTAGTGCTGTGCTGATGGGAGTCAGAGTCGAGTCAAGTCAAGCCAACGTACTGTGAATGGGTCAGATCGACTCAGTTCGTGCTCACACAGGCGCGAGTCGCGGCTCAAGCTGCTGTCATGCTCTGAGCTTGTTTGTACGCTGTAAATGACCTTGGTGTTCTCAAACTGATGTGAGAGAAATGGCTGCACAGGGCGCAAAATGACCTTAGTAGTCGGCGCGCCCCAAAACCCCAATCAACAACAACAAGAAATGGCTGTACTGTGGACAATGTGCGCTTTGGTTGGGTATAAATGACGTTCATATTAGTACAGTCCTGAGAAGGGAACTTGTGCACATAGACGCTGGTGGAGTTGGCATCCGAGCGTAACCTCACACGTGCAGCTGATATGCGAGCGTAGCTTCGCTCGTGCAGCTGGTATGCGAACGTAGCCTCGCTCGCGCAGCCGGTATGCGAGCGTAACCTCACTCGTGCAGCTGGTATGCGAGCGTAGCCTCGCTCGTGCAGCTGATACGCGAGCGTAACCTGGCTCGTGCAGCTGATATGCGAGCGGCAGCTGGCCTGTGGCACGTGCTGGCTTGGCTGGCGGCCCATGTGGTCCCCCTCTCCGCGGCCGCTGTCTAACGTGCGCTCGCTGGCCCTCCCCCAGATGAGAAGGTTAAGCACGATCCCGTGGCCTTCCGCGACAGCATCCTGCGTGGCTTCGCCGAAGCCGGCGCGGACCTAGACGCGCTCAGCAAGTACCTGGACACGGCCGGGAACAAGCTCGACTACAAGCACTATGGCGAGACGCTGTTCGACGTGCTCATCGCCGGTGGCATCCTCGGTGAGCGGGCCCAGTCGGGCGGCGCCGTCGAATGCTCGCTGTGCACGCCGCCGGCCCGGCTAATTACCCGCCGGCTGTTGACAGCGTAGTAGCGTTGCCGTGCTGGCAAATTGCTACGTGAGGGGATACAAAGCTGAGATTGAATTCCTGGCATGCAGGCGCACCGGGCACCTGGCTCCGAGGAAGCGGGCAGAGCAGCCGGAGGCACGGCCGCTGGCTGGTCTTGATATTGATTGTGTGCGGCGCTCGGCCGTGTCGCCGATGGCGGCCCGCTTTTTGACGTGCTGCCTGTCTGTAGCATGTTATTGGTCGCATCGCTCCGACAAGTGTGCAGCCGGGAACGTTTTCGGCCCACGCTGCTGATGTATACTGTGACGTAGGTGAGCTATAGTCGTACTCAAGAGACATTGCGATTTCTATATTAGTCGGTGGGGCGCGTGGTAATAGACGCTCGCAGCTAAGGCTCATTAGCTGTATTACGGTGCACGCGATCAGCAATTGGACTTACGCGCTCCATTCGAGGGACTCCGTTCGAAGCTTCACACGCAGAACTAGGTGTGCCAACGACGTTCATTTTGATATGGGTATATTAATGTTACGATCATATACTTCAGATGGATAGCTGCGGGGCCCAAGTTCCCACGCTTTCTCAGTAATGGGGCCATTCTTTATGACCAGTATTAATGCGCGCGTCAAATATCCGAGCGCGGTGGTCCATTACAATGTACGCACCACACGGCCATCATCCACTTGGGCGTTTCACCTGGCCAAGAACGGAACTGGGTCGCCGGCGTGGCGTCCGTTGGCATGACCCGCTCAAATAGAGTCGCTGTTCTATCTGAACAGCTATGGGGTATGGTGACAGGAGCACGCTGCCGTGCTGGCGGCGAGCACGGGTCCATCTCAATCATCTCCCGCACGCCTGGTGTTTGCATAGCCAGCTGCCACTCGTACCGGCGGCGACGGGCGGCGGCGGGTGGCTGGTGACGCCTCCAGCGCGACGATCTATGGGAGCAGCGGTCGGGGGGTGCCGGGAGAGGACGCAGGACGATGCCGTGTGGGGTGGGAGCGGCCCGATGCGGGACACCGCACGGGTCGCCGCACGGACTGACCTTGAGGGGCTGGGGCGACGCCGTGTGTACGTGTGTGTGCGTGTGTGTGCGCCTGACGCCGCCTGCGGCCCTCAGCTCCCGGCGGCTCCGTGCTGGAGGAGGCGGAGGAAGGCAAGCCGTACAAGACCGACACGTGCGTCTTCCAGTCGGACAGCGACCTCGCCTCGCTCTCCAAGTGGGCCCAGGTGAGAGCGACATGGTGATCTTGTGCGGCGGCGCCCGGCCGACACGCGGCCGACGGCTGGCGGGGGACTGGGGCTGGACGTGTTTGCCGGACTGTCAGGCCAGTGGCGGGGTGTGGCCGCATGGCCGTCTCCGTGCCGCTGAGAGAGTTTGTGTGTTTTTAGTAGCGATGCCATTCCCGTGCGGGTGCTCCGGGGCTGTTTACGTCACCAGCACTGCGGTGTCGCTGCGTCCTGACGGGGTGACGCAAGTCCCAACAGGACTCCCTGAGCTGTCACCGGACGGGGGAGCTCTCACCTGCGCTGCGGCCCCGCGCCACCCGGTCGTGCCGGGCCTGCCCTGACCGCGGCCGCCCACCCGCCAGGTATTCACTAAGCTGATCCGTCGCTACAAGTATCTGGAGAAGATGTTCAAGGAGGAGATCGGCAAGATTATGTCGTTCGTGCACGGCTTCAGCGACGAGAACCGCACCCGGCTGGCTCGCATGATGGTACTCTGGATCGCGGACGGACACCTGCCACCCAGCGTGCTCCAGCTCATGCTCAAGGTGAGCGCGCGCCCCGCTCTGCTCCATGCGGCGGAGGCGGCGTCGGTGGCGCCGGGAGTCGGCATGGCGCGAGACGCGGCGCGCCGGCGCGTGACTGCTCTGTTGGCGGGGCCGGATGGCGGACGGCAGAGCCGTGGGCGGCATATTGCTGTCGCCGTGGCATGTCGCCGGTTTGTCCAATGAGCCAGGCCGTCGCTGCATGGCTGACGCCGCGGCCAGCCGGCCGCCGCCTAATTGCTATTTATTGCCTCCTCGTCGCCTCGCACAATCTGGATTTCGCTGTTTTTGCCGACCAAAGAAGGCCGAGATTGTTCACGTCTGCATCGGCCCGCCTCGGCGGAGGCGGCCGCCGCCGCTTTATTGCCGCGCGCGGAATCCTGGCGGAGGCGCGGCCGGCGGGCCCCTTTGTTGCGCGGTGGGATTGGTGCGACCGAGTTCGCGTATGGCTGCGCGCCGCCGGCCGACGCTGATCGGCCGTGACGAACGGTGGCGCAGCGTGAGGCTCCGGACGGGCGGCGGCGCCGGCGCACGTGCCGCGGACAGAGCCGAGCCGCTCGAGAAGGCGGCCGCGACGTCGGCGTGAGCAGGTGCAGAGGACGGCTCGCTCTGCGTCGGCTGGGGACTGCCAGGCCGCCCTGTTGGTGATGGTCGGCGGATGGTTGGCTGGTAACTGGCGGTAAACCCGGAGCTATAAAATCGACCCTCGTGTCCTTCGCCGCCCACCGAACTTGTATGCGTCCGCTGCCAATGGTTTGCAACGTGCTTCAATTGTGATGAGGCCTTAGGTGCCAGCAGATGCTACTGCGCCGTTACCGTGGCCGTAACGGTCGTCCGGGGCTCCACAAGCCTGGTTAGGTGCGTGCCGGGATCTGTCGGCCCGCTGTGGACATGCGTGACCGGGCCTTTTGCGGGGCACATAGACTGGGCCCAGCGGAGCCGTTATCAAGGATAATTATTCGCAATGCTCGGAAGTCACCTGGAATGATCTTGAGCGCGGCCAACACCAAAAGCAAGGAGTGAAATGATCAGAGATGGAAGGATCAATGATCATCAGTTTTTGCCTTAGAGATTTTCAGGTCATGACCAGTTGCATGAGATCAACGATGAAAGGATCAATGATGATCATGATCTGCCTCCGAGAATTTTAGACCATGACCGGATGCATTATATTAGCAGGCTGATAAATATCTCATCAAGCAGAGTTCGCCTAAAAAGAATGATACAGTCAGTTGCGGCAAATGCGGCGAAAGTGACTGAACGGCAGCTTATTCTTAAAGTCCTTAAGAAGGCAGAAAAATCGCCGCGGCACACAGTTATCAAGGCTGACTTCTATTCCATGCGAAACGCTGGAACAAGTTATCAGCCTTTGGGTGCTTAATGGGGACGGAGAGTCGTCCCGGCGCAAAACTACGGGAGTTCCCTGTGCCGAAGTGTGGCGGATGGTGGCGGCGATCGGCCGGCGGACAGGGCTGACACGGGCCGTCTCGAGCCGGCCTCGTCCGCAGCTGGGTACTCCCCGCGCCGTATTGACGTGCCGTGCCCGGGGCGCCGTAACGTATCTGGCCTGTCGCGCTCCCCGCGCTCGGCCTCGCGCCAACTACATTACCTAAGTGGGGGCCGGTAGGGGGGCCGCCGCTGTTGACGGCGACCGGAACTCGAGGAGGGGTTTCGACGCCCGGTGTGTCGGCCGCTGCTGGGAGCCGTGTGGGAGGGTGGTGGGCAGAGGTGAGGGGGGGGGGGGGGGGGGGGGGGGACTGGCGACGTCTGGCACCACCCGAGTGCTTTCGTTCGGCTGGGGTGCGTGTCAGACCATAGATATCGCGCGGCCACTCTTGCGTGCGGCGACCGCTGCCGACATGCAAGGCTTCAGGCATCGCCCATTGCTCGTGGCGTTAATGTATGAAGAGCCGTGTGCTTTTCAGTGTAGTCGTGTCGCGTATTAGCATAAACCATCAGGTTTGTTGGACCATGGTGCGGTGGAAAACCGCATGTTCTTTGACAGAAGGCCGGTGCCTTTTTAGCTTTTTGGTTTCCAGTCTCTGTCTGGCTTTTCTTTCCCAATTCTGTCTTGGGTGATAACCATACTTCCGTTTTAAATTGAGCGGATGCTGTTGTATCCAAAAAATTAGGAGTTGGTAAATGGAAACGTACACTGAAGCCAGCAGTGTTACGGAATCTCCTGGGTTGTGCAGATGCAATTCCGTCGTTGATAGATGAGGACGGACACTGAAGCCAGCAGTGTTAGGGGATCTTCTGGGTTGTACGCATGCACTTCCGTCGTTGGTAGATGAAGACGGACACTGAAGCCAGCAGTGTTAGGGGATCTTCTCGGTTGTACGCATGCACTTCCGTCGTTTGTAGATGAAAACGAACACAAGCCAGCGGTGTTAGGGGAGCTTCTCGGTTGTACACATGCACTTCCGTCGTTGGTGGATGAAGACGGACATTGAAGCCAGCAGTATTAGGGGAGCTTCTGGGTTGTACACATGCACTTCCGTCGTTGGTAGATGAAGACGGGCACTGAAGCCAGCAGTGTGAGGGTATCTTCTGAGTTGTACACGTGCACTTCCGTCGTTGGTAGATCAAGAGAGACACTGAAGCCAGCAGTGTTACGGGATTTTCTGGGTTGTACACATGCACTTCCATCGTTGGTAGATGAAGACGGACACTGAAGCCAGCAGTGTTGGGGATCTTCTGAGTTGTACACATGCACTTCCGTAGTTAGTAGATGAAGAGGGACACTGAAGCCAGCAGTGTTTTGGGTTATACGCACGCAGTTCCGTCGTTGGTAGATGAAGACGGACACTGAAGCCAGCAGTGTTAGGGGATCTTCTGAGTTGTACATATGCACTTCCGTCGTTAGTAGATGAAGAGGGACACTGAAGCCAGCAGTGTTTTGGGTTGTACACATGCACTTCCGTCGTCGCCGCTTGCCTTGACACTGTTTGGAGCTGCGCTCTGCTCCGCGCCGGAGGCAGTGTACGTGTTGTTCTGCTCCGGGGAGCTCAGCAGGGCAGCGGCTGAACCGTCTCACTTCAGACGGCCTCGTTGCACCGTTAGGCTTATATATTTGGATGCGTGTAAACTTGAACAGATGCGCTGGTCCGGACATGTAGTGGAGTGGAGCGCACGCCCGATGAAATATGTGGTAGGATCTCAATCCACTTGTTAAAGTGAAACGCATCCTCGTGTTTTAGGGGATCAGGTGTCGACGCTCGTCTTTTTAATGTAATTTTCCTGCCCAAGACCTTTATAGTCATCGTCCAAAGGCTAAATGCAATTCTTTGTCAGCGTTTGTGAATGATCTTGGCCGATGATAGGTTGCAGCGTGGCGACATTCACCTAGCGGGGTGCCGGGGAGGCCAATGGTCAGGGCGCCATCGCACCATCCGACGATCGGACCTTGGTCTCCTCCGCCTTCTCCGCCTCCGTCGTCCATCGTGCTGCCTTGGCTGCTGATGCTTGGCTCTTTGATCCCGAACCCCTGCCACCTGATCTGCCGCCCGCCTTGCCTTGCCTGGGGCGCCTAGACGCTGGGTTGACCGCTATCCGGCTGGATGCTGATTGGTCAGCCCTGAGCGCAAGTCGGAACAACAATCGGTGGACCCCATGGCACGCGTGAAGTCGCATGACAAAACTGCCGGTCTCCGTGACGCCCAAATGACTGAACACGTGGCGACCTACGTGCGGTTATCTTTCCACTGCCATTGTTGGTCAGGACGAGCCCTGTGACCGGCCGGACCTGTGCTGTCTGGGCACGGACATGTCAGTCGCTGACTGTGTTGCGCAGGAACACCTGGTCAAGGACATGGTCGCCGCCAACTTCATCGTCGAGTTCTTCGTCACATGGCTCAAGGCCAAGGACATGCCGTCGCTCAAGGCCGCGCTGAAGAAAGGTGCCCTGGAACACCGGTGAGTCTCTGTGTGCGTGTGGGGGTGTGCGGGGGTGTGGGTGTGTTTGCGTGTTTGCGTGTGCGTGTGCGCGCGGGCGCGCGCGCGTGCGTGTGTGTGTATATGTGCAGCGTCCCTGCCGGCGGGGGCACCTGCTGGCGTCCCTGTGCTCCCGGCCGGCGGGCTGGAGCGCGGTGGCGTAGCTCTGACGAAAAACGCCTGTTAAGTCATGGTGTCAGGAACAGTTAGCGCCCTCGTGCTCATCACGATTGTGAGCGGACTCTGCGCGCGTCGTGTGACACTGGTCAGGAGGTGGCCCGCACTACCTCAGTGGTGGTGTCGGCCGGTGGGGGAGGCGGAGAGGGCTTCCTAGCCGACACCAGATTCGGGTCCCGGTTTGGCAGCCGTGGACAGCGTGCGCCGAGGTCGTTTGGCGCCTCATCTGATCTGCCACAGCGGGCGAACTTAGCCCGGCATTGCTGACGTCATGTCCTGGCGCCCCGCGAGCTCCGCTTCGCGCTCGGAATGGCCGTACCTGGTGCCGACCCAGCCGGAGAGCTCAGTCGATGGCGCCCTCCCCCGCTCGCTCGGCGTATCCTGGCGCCCCGCGACATGTTGGCCGCCGGCCGTCAACTGACAACCTGTGCCCTTCCCCCCCCCCCCCCGCCCCCGCCAGCCTGATGGAGTTTCTGCCGGCCAACAAGCAGACGGAGGCGTTCTTTACCGATTTCTACAAGGAGAAGGGCCTCTCCGAGATCGTCAACTTCCAGAAACAGCAGGTGGGTGTCTATCCCTGCAGTGTTTTGATATTCGGCCTCTTAAGGTGGTGGAAATGTCGGTATTACTCAGGGTTCACTGTCTGTTGCTCCGCTTCTTGCCCGAGATCAATCAATCAGCATTGAACCGGGTGACGTTCAACCCAGCCTCCGGGCTCCTCGGGTTGGACAGATCGGTCTTACGGGTCAGATGTCAGAGGGGGGGGGGGGGGTCAAAGAGCAGCAAATTAACACTCAACGAAGTGTGCGTGCGTGCTGTACCATCGGAGAGCCATAATTCTGACAGCATCAGATTATGCTGATCTTCTGCGCGCCCTACGGGATGATTTCGAAATCGTGCCTGCCTTTCCGTATCCGTGTTTTGGAAGCTGTGACGTTCCAGAAGGAGCAGTTGTGTATCCCGTGCTCACTGATTACGGTTCGCGTCGTTCCTGCGATCGTTGCGCTCGAGGAGCGGTGATGTTGATGAGTACGTGATTGGCGTGCCGCGTCGAGGGCCAATACTCTCAGCTAAAGTTGTGGTGGCCTGCGGTGTACGTGAGGCATGTTTGAAGCAACAGTGGCCGGGCTTTGACTAGCTGGTGACGCCGGTTCCAGGCCAGCAAAGAGGCGCGGAAGGACCTGCAGACGAAGCTGGCCGAGATGCTGAACAACGACGAGCCGCGCGAGTCCGTTATCACCCAGGTCAAGGAGCTGACCTCCAAGCTGCAGCTGGGAGACCCGGAGGTGATCACCATCGTAAGTGCTGGCTGGCCGGGCGCCCGCTGCCAGTAGTGGCGCCGGCGCCGGCCTCTGCCCGCCTGCGGCCGGTGCCGCGGTGCCGCGCTCCCCGCTGAGGTGTGTGGCCGGCCTCTCCGCCCCCGGTGCTGGTCTCTGCCCGCCTGTGGCCGGTGCCGCGGTGCCGCCCTCCCGCTGAGGTCTGTGGCCGGCCTCTCCGCCCCCGGTGCTGGTCTGCCCGCCTGTGGCCGGTGCCGCGCTCCCCGCTGAGGTGTGTGGCCGGCCTCTCCGCCCCCGGTGCTGGTCTCTGCCCGCCTGTGGCCGGTGCCGCGGTGCCGCCCTCCCGCTGAGGTCTGTGGCCGGCCTCTCCGCCCCCGGTGCTGGTCTGCCCGCCTGTGGCCGGTGCCGCGCTCCCCGCTGAGGTGTGTGGCCGGCCTCTCCGCCCCCGGTGCTGGTCTCTGCCCGCCTGTGGCCGGTGCCGCGGTGCCGCGCTCCCCGCTGAGGTCTGTCGCCGGCCTCTCCGCCCCCGGTGCTGGTCTCTGCCCGCCTGTGGCCGGTGCCGCGCTCCCCGCTGAGGTCTGTCGGCCCTCTCCGCCCCCGGTGCCGGCCGACGCACCGCTCCCCGCCGCGTCCTGTCATGTCTGTCGTCGCGGGTCGCTCCCCTACGCACGCTGCGGCGGTCGGCTTCCATGTAGAGGACGGTTGCGTCATGGCCTTTGAGCGAAGGACCTAGGAAGTCCCTTGCGGTCGCTGACACTCCATGATGTGGTGTAAAGCGATATGCGTTTTTTCAATCAGCCCCTTTTTTAAACCAAGCTCCTTTATCCTCTAGAGACTCGGTCCCCGGCCACGCCCCGTTACGTGTGCTGCCGCGCCGCGCCGCCACGTGTCCGCGTCGATCTGCCGTATGATCTGTGCGGCGGAACGCGGCGTGTGACGACCGGCCGCCCCGCCCTCGGCAGGTGTGGCCGACCGTCATGTCGGTGGTGGAGTGGAACAAGAAGGAGGAGCTGGTGGTGGACCAGGCCATCCGCCACCTGCGCGAGTACATCCCGCTGCTGAAGCAGTACACGGAGAGCTCGTCGCGCGCCCAGATGACGCTTATCCTGCGCGCCCAGGAGTACTGCTATGAAAACATGAACCTCATGAAGACGTTCAGCAAGATCATCATCCTCTTCTACAAGGGTGAGCGACGCTGCCGCGGGGCGGACACGCCGGCGAGCTCCCGTGAGGAGCTGTTTCTGTTATTACCTGGCGTGGTCAATGCATTGGAACGGATTAGGCTCTTTGGTGTTTTTTTTTCTTGCAAGGACATTGAATGTGAGCCTCATTAGGCTGCAGCATTCTATATGCGATGTAATGCAGCATGCTTCAAGTCAGAACCGCCTGCAGTAGATCTTACGGAGAGTGGCAGTCGACGTTAACATCGGCTGTTGTCCGCAGCGGATGTGCTGCACGAGGAGGTCATCTTGCGCTGGTACCAGGACACGCAGGAGGGCAAGGCCAAGGGCAAGACGGTGTTCCTGGAGCAGATGAAGGGCTTCATCGACTGGCTCAAGAACGCCGAAGAGGAGGGTGAGTGGGGGAGGGGAGGGGGCGCAGCGCGAGCACTCGGGGCGGGAGGCCCTCGAGGCGAGTCCCTCCAGCTTGGGGCGGCAGGGCCCGCAGGCGCCTGCACTGAGGCTGGGGATTGCAGCAGCTGGGTGGACTCACGAGCTGTAAGGGCCTCCGAGTGGTTGGGTGCAGTGGTGAGTTGGTGTGGTGTGGAAAGTGTCATCTGTAAAGTATGTGTAGGTTTTGTTTCGTAAGTCACTGTTCATGTAGTGGATGAAGCGACTCAGGTGTAAGCGTGATGCACCGAGGTAGATATTACACCGAGGTAGGATGCAATATCGTCATAGCATTAATCTTTAAGTTTTACCGTCTGTCTTGATGCTGTAAACTTCTTGCGGAGACATTCCCGGACATAAACTTTCGTGTATGAAATGTAAAATATCAACAGCGAGCCCGGAATAGCACTAAGCTATTCGCAGTTTGTGAGACTTTGTCATAACCATAGCTTAAAGCTGACGTCGTGTGTTCTCGAGGAAGGTCGGTTTTTACGGGTTTATTTTTGTCGCGTGAGCTTTATGGTCCGTCAGCCTCGCCTGGTCGGTTATTTGATCCAGTCGAACGGCGCGCCGAGCCGCACGTCAGCGAGGGTGACGCACGCCGCCGCCAGCTGGGCCGCGCCGCACATGGAACAGGCACCCATGCGTGGGCCTGAGGTCACACCGCGTTCCACGGTGCCTGGTCTGGCGTCACTCGCCCACTGCAGTAGGTGCTCCAAGCTGTGGTGGCGCGATGGCCGTGCGTAAGACGTGTATAGCCCCCACCGATGTAAACTGACGGGCGCCCTCCCCCGTGTTGCAGACTCAGATGAAGAGGAGGACGACTAGAGGAGCGAGCGCCGCTCTCGCCGCCCTGTACAACCGCCCCGCCCCTCCCCCTCCCCTGCCCTCCCCTCCCCCTCCGCTCCCTCAGGCGGCGGCCGCCCCGCGCGCCAATCGCGTCTGATCAAATTTGTGCCGGTCGTCGCGCGCCGCCCGGCTGCGCCCCACCTTTGCGTTCCAGGGGCGGCCGGGGTCGGGCCGCCACGCCCGGACCCGGCCGTGCCCGGTCAGCTCGTCGCCCGCTCTATGATTTGTATTTTTATACTGGCGGCGGGACAGTATGGGCTGTGCGGGCGTGCCGGCCGCGGCCGCCGGTCGCACCCAGCCCCCCAAATTGACGTCTGTGTGTCTCTGGGCGGTGGAATACAGGACGGTGAGCGGAGCTGTGTCGTGTCTGTTGGGTTGGGAACTTCCAGAGCCGGGCGTGGACTGCACCGCGGTCTGCTGCCGGCCTTGGTCCGACGGCGGGGCGCGCTCCGCCCTGGTCTGCCGCTCCGGTGAACGGCTTGGCGTCAGCAGGAGCGGACCGGCCGGCGGCCAGAGGGTGGCGGCGCGCTCCGCCCTGGTCTGCCGCTCCGGTGAACGACCCGGCGTCGGCAGGAGTGGACCGGCCGGCGGCCAGAGGGTGGCGGCGCGCTCCGCCCTGGTCCGCCGCTCCGGTGAACGGCTCGGCGTCAGCAGGAGCGGACCGGCCGGCGGCCAGAGGGTGGCGGCGCGCTCCGCCCTGGTCTGCCGCTCCGGTGAACGACCCGGCGTCGGCAGGAGTGGACCGGCCGGCGGCCAGAGGGTGGCGGCGCGCTCCGCCCTGGTCCGCCGCTCCGGTGAACGGCTCGGCGTCAGCAGGAGCGGACCGGCCGGCGGCCAGCGGGCGGCGGCCAGAGGGCGGCGGCGCGGCCCCGGATGTGGCGAGGGTCAAGACGAGAGCTTGCGTCTCAGGCGGACGGACTGCGTATTACATCCACTACTAACCGTTCCTTAGTCCTGTCGCTCTGAACACAGGTCAGGCAGCAGCTGATGTACATCGCAAGCTAAGCGGACGGGACGCGCCGATGCAACGGCCGACCGCCTTCAGCACTTATAATTCACCCTCCGACCTCCAGATGGCTACAAATGCTCACCACGCGGGGCCACAAGCCTGATGTCCTGCGGCGGGTGACGGGTCATGTGATGTCCACCACCAGCAGGTCTCCGTCGCGGACGGTGGTCGCTGAGCAGCGACCTTCGGTCCCGCTGACACCGCAGCTGGAGCGGCTCCCAGAATACCGGCGCCCCGTCCGGGAATACCTGGCCGACGTTCGCTGAATAACGCAGCGCCGCTGAGTCAGCGCGCCCCTCTGAATGTCGGATGGGGGCCGACGGACGTGCCGCGCGCGCGCACCAGGAGTCGGCGGGATGAGCCTGAACGGCGCACAAACAGCTCGCAGGCGGCCGTGTAGGCAAAACGGGCGGCGGCGGCCTAGGCGCGGCAATGGGCCAATTTGCGCAGGACCACTTGTGAACCATAGCACGGCTGTCGGCTGAGCCTGTTGCAAACTCTGCAGACGTTCCACGGCCCATCCGGAGGCCGCGCGTGGTCAGCGGTTCGTTGGCTTCACGCTGGCTGCAGTCATCGGTTTTGGGGCGTTTGAGCCGACGCACTGCTCGTGTTTGGGCAATGGGGCCTAAATTACCGCTGCGCAGTTTTGGCGTGGATGATTGTTGGCAAACCTGTCTTGAGGTGAAAATGCAGGATCATTCGTAAATGATGGGCGCCGCAGTGGCACCGGCTTCGGTCGGTGTAGGGGGCTAGCGCCCCTCATGTCCCAGCCCCGGCAACGGGTGGGCTGCGCAAACTGTTCAGGGCCTAGCGACCCCGCCGGCACGTGAGCTCCTGTTCCTTGTCCCGCCCGCTCCATTCCCATCGCCTGCATTCCCTCATCCGGCCCTCTCACCATTCCTCATCCTCATTTTATTGGGGCCGCCGCGTCCCCGGGTTGATCGGATCCTGGTGGCCGAGGGGCGCTCGTGCGGGTCAGTCACGGCGCGTTGCAACTCCACCTTGGCCAGGATATCCGGGGGCGCGGGAGGTCCATGGGGCCCCACACGGGTCTAGCGGCTTGTCAATCACGCTGCGGCTGGGTACTCCGTGCGGGTTTCCGCTCGGGGTGCCTGGCCGTGCGCAGCGGCTTGAGGTGGCAAGGGGCGGCAGCGCTGAGCCACGGTCTGGACAGGGAGCGGTCTTTCCGGTCACACCTGGCCGTGTGGGAGGCGTCGTTCGCCCCGTATAGCACCGGGGTAGCCCTGGCGGCGTTGACCACCTTCCGTAGGGGCGTTGGACTGCTCAGTTGGGCTCCGAGGTGGGTGGCGAGCCCCGGTGCCGAAACTAAAACCACTATATGGCTTCTTCAAACCCCCCAAAAACCCGCTCTCCAAAAGGGGGACGGATTGCGATGAGTTCGGGGCACGGAGTGGAACCAGGTCCACCTGCCCCACGGATCCTTGTATTTCGAAGTGATGAGAAGTTTGTCATCTCTGGCCGTTCCAGCACCGAAACGGGTGGGACAGGTTTGGTGACGTGATCCGCTGCGACAAGTTGCGGGACGGTGCGACAGATGTTAGGTTCTACAACGGTGCCGCCGCAACACGGGCTATGACAGCCATTGAGTTTGTATATTCCATCACGACCTGGGGTCAAAAGCGAGACGTGAGCGTGCCGATGGCCGTAACCCCATACCAAACCAAATATTTTTTTTTCTCGAGGCATCATTAACGGCTATGATCTTTGGGATGTCAGTGAGGAAGAGATTGTCCAGGAGTTGAGAGTGTTTGGAGTTACCGCAGCGCGCCGGATGAAGGTTGGGAGTGGCGGCCAGATACCCACCAATGACATAATTATGACGTTCGACCGGCCAGACTTACTTTCTGACATCTGCGTCGGCCATGCTGCCGTCAAGGTACGGGTGTACGTGCCCAACCCTGCGCACTACTTTCAGTGTCAGCGCTTCGGGCACACGAAACCACACTACCGGAACAGACCAGCCTGCGGGCTGTGCGTGTGCGTCGTTCGAGCATGAAGGGAGCCAATGTGACGCTGTGCGGCCAGGGTGTGTAAACTGTGGGGCTGGTCAGGCACCTCACGCGACCTGTGACCGGAACTGTCCGACATTCACGAAAGAGAAAGAAATCGTTTTTCCAAAAGCTGCTAAAAACATCTCTTTTGCGAGGCACGACAGCTGTATGAGGCTAGTCACTCTAGAACGTCCTATGCGGATCAAGCCAAACGCTCAGTACCACAGCACACTACCATTGTCGAGATGTCAGCTGTTCAGCTCATTTCACTCCTGAGGTCCAGTGGTGCCGGCGGGGCAGGCGGCTGCCGCCCGGCCGGAGACCCTGGTTTCCAGCCCACCGCCGGCCCGCTCGGCAGCGGCCACCCTGACGACATCACCTGCTCCGCTGGCACCTTCGGGAGAGGAGGGGTGGACGGTGGTCCAGCGTGGCCGTGGTCCGTGGCCTCCGTCGTCACCCACGTCGGACAAGCCGCTGCCCCCTTCTCCCGTTTCGGGCACGGCGCTACCTTCGTCGCCTCTGACGCCGCTGGTTAATGCGTGTGGACGGGCGCTAGACACGTTGGAGCGCCACGAGGCGGACGGGCGCGTGCGCGATGCCAAGCGGGCGCGATTTGCCGAACAAGAACGGCCAAGGCCGCCAACCGTTTGTCCGGGGCGGGCAAGGAGTCCGTCCCTCGCAGCACTACTCCATCGCCCGGAATGCCGGTGGAGGCTGTCGCTGGTCCCCAGAGTCTGGTAGAGGCCCACTGATGGGCCCTCCCCCACCGCCACTCCGGCCTGGGGACGATGGCGTAAAGCATACCCCGGCCGGTCCCCCGTCTCCATCTGACGGAGGGAGTCCCAGGACACCTCCCACAGTGGGGCATGGTCCTGCAGAGCTAGGACGTAGCCCCCAGCATGCAACGTCTACTCCTGCAACTAGCGTAGTCCAGTTATTTTAAGACGCATCCGTTTTTAGTTTTTTGGACTCCTATCCGTCTTTAAATACGCCCCCTTTACAGGCCTTTGTACTGTGGAATTATAGACGGATCAGGGCGAATACCCTCGACCTCCAGGCTATAATCACTAAACGCTGTCCTGCAGCCGTAGCGCTGCAAGCGACGAAACTACCGCCTCAGCATTGCTGGTCTTTGAAAGGACATGCGATGTTTCGCAACGCCGCGCTGACGCGGAGCATTGCACATGGCGGCACACTCCATGGTCCGCGCTTCAGGCCGTGGCCGCGCGGCTTTTTCTCCATCACTGTCACATCGCTGTTTGTTCACTTTACCTTTCGCCGCGTATCGCCTTTCCGTCGGTGCACATCCGATATTTCCTGTCTGGACTCCCTCCACCGCTTTTTCTGCTGGGTGATTTCAATGCACGTCATACCGCGTGGGGATGTGACGCCACAAACACTCGTGGAAGGCTGTGTGCGAATTTTATTCATGGTGCTTCACCATACACTTTAAACACAGCTCACACATTTCACAATGTCATCCGGTCAGACAACGGCGTTAGACTTAAGCCTCTCCAGTCCCCAGCTGGCTCAGTGCCTTGAGTGGAGTGCTGGTGATGACCCGATGGTAAGTGACCACTTTCCTGCGTGGATCCGATTTACGTGAGGTGGAACATTGAGTGTAAGGCCATTTGAATTTGTAAGACGCCGACTGACCTTTCATCCTCCAGCCTGGAAAGAAGAAGTGTTCTAAACGGACTACGTTTCTCAACTTTGAAAACAGCCGCTATGCACTTTTCCGGACGCCCTCGTCCATGCCCCCCCCCCCCCCCATGGCTTGAATGCCGTGCGGCCAGACCACTCCGAACCAATCCAGTACCCGCCTCTTGGGTCTGCAGTTTGATAACCGTTTGACGTATAAGTCACATCTGAAAGCCCTACGTGGCAACTGTTTTAAGGCATTGTTCATATTAAAGTGCGGGTCTTGAACATGTTATGCAGCGGACAGGAGAACACTTAATTCTATACCGCTCACTCATGAGTTCGAAACTTGACTATGCATGTTTTATTCATGACCGCGCGCTGGGTTCCTGCAAATTTTATTAGACACCGTGCATCATGGCGCATTACGCACCGTGACGGTAGCGTTCAGGACGTCACCAGTTACCAGAGTTGCGGTGGAAGGAAATTAACCAGCGTTTGCACTTGGAAGGGAAATACTTGGCATGCGGTACTTTTGCAACCTGGTTCAATTTCCAAACCATGCGACTCACAGCAATTTTGTCGCGTAATGTTGAAAGCATGTTCCAAAGTGGCGAAAGGCCGTACGCTATTCCATTTGGTGTACAGATGAAGAAACTGTTCCGGGAAAGCGATATTAGTTTGCATGGTGTGTCAAGGTCGCGTCCCGTATTAGTACCTCAATGGGAGCTAATCTCACCAAAAGTGGAAGTACTCCTCTCATGCATCAGCAAACAGTGAGCGATCCCAGGTGACTTGAGATCGAAGGCTCTGGAGCACATCGGGTCGTGCATAGAATGTCAAGCCACACATACGGAGATGTCACACACATACGGGTCCAAAACGGGACACATACGGGTCCAAAACGGAGATGGGCGTTGGTGCTGCATTTGTAAATGGCCAAGCCACTTGGTCATTTTCTTTACCGAAACACGCCTCCGTGTACACGTCCGAGCTCGTTGCAATTAGTAATGCCCTATGCCTCACCGGAGTTGATGAGAACAAGTCACACATGAATTTATCTGACTCTTTGATCGGCCTGCTGGTCCTGACCGCCTATAGCTCAACTTGTCCGATTATCCAAGATATTTTAGTTCACCTGACAGCGCTAGGTCCCACAGGTAAAACTGTCGTCCTATGTTGGAAGCCGAGTCATGTAGGTCTCGCAGGGAACGAGTGGGCTGACGCGGCTGCAAAACGGGCAGCGCATGCACCTTGCACCCGTTCTTCACCCTTGCCGGCAAGGAACTTTTATCCTGCCATCGTGACCTATGTGAAGGGGAAGGGGCGACGTTGCTGGGACGTCATGGTTAGCAATAAGTTAAAGGTGATCGAGTCACAGCTGCATCCGTGGTCGTAGAGCTCACATAAGTCGAGACGCGAAGAAGTAATACTCAGCAGGCTACAAATTGGCCACACGCACGCAACACTTAGCTACCTTTTGTGCGATGGAGAAAGACTTCAATGTCCTCGTTGTGACGCGCTACTTACGGTTCGCCACGTTATTCACTCTTGCCCACAGTTCAACGAAGAGCGGGAACTTTACTTCGGACGAGATGCCTCAGGTCTTACCTTTTCTGACCTTATTGGTGACAATTACCGCCTCTTGGCACCGGACAACTGTTTTTAATTTTGACAAGCGTAGAATTTACAGCCATTTATACACCTCGGTAGCCACTTAACTGTTACGGGTGCCAAGTGACCTCAGAAGTCGGCACGCCCTAAAACCCCGATCCTCATCATTAAGGCCGACTGGTGCGAGTTCGAGACTCGGCTTGAGGCATCATTTTTGTCTAACCTGCGAGGGCGCCGCCCTCTATCGAGTATTGTATTCAGTGTTTTAGAGTGTGCCAACAAGTGCATCCCACGCACTTCTGTCGCTCCCCGACGCACCCCTGTCCCATGGTGGACAGAGGGGTGCCGGAGCGCCATTTGGTCACGCAAGCGTGCGTTTCGAGCGTTTTACGCAAGGAGCAGTGTGGAAAACCTAATAGCATTTTAAAAGGTGAGAGCTTTTGCTCGTTGCACGGTAAAAGAAGCGAAGAGTGCTCCCTGGCGCGCGTATGTAAGCACGCTAACCCGGTTTACGCCGGCATCGCAGGTTTGGGCTTGGATCAAGCATATTTCGGCTCCGTTTTCATCCATGGCTCTGCCGGTGCTGTGTGTTAACGGCCAGGCTGTGACGTGCCCGTTGGAGGTTGTGAACGAGGTTGTCCGGGTGTTGGCCCAACGCACCGTAGGTGGTATCACAAACCCACAGTTTTGCGGCATAGAACGTGATGTGAGCAATCTACAGCAGGCTTCTAGACGAGCGAATTACATTCATATAATGACTCTCACCCCGGTCGAGTTGGAATCGGCGATTGCCAAGCTTCGCAGAGTGTCAGAAGGCGCGGACACTGTGCATAACGATATGTTTAAGCATCTGCCGCCCCGCGTACTTTGCGCTCTTTTAGTGGTCTTTAATTCGCCTTGGGCCAGAGATGAATTCCCAGCTGCTCGGCGAGGAGCTTCTGCCGTGCCTCTTTTAAAGCTGGTAAAGGTGGGCCAGAGCCATTACATTATAGGCCCATTTCTCTCATGTCACCGCTCTCTAGGCTGATGGAGCAGATGGCAGCCGTCCGTTTAACCTGGTTTTTGGGGCACCGCGGTATTCTTACAAACGCACAGTGTGTTTTTTTTTTAAATCGCAGCACGGCGGATAATCTCTTAGTTCCCAACACTGCGATTCATATGGGATTTGAAGCAAACATACACACGTGCGCTGTCCTCTTTGGCGCAGGGGGCGCCTATGATACCACATGGTGTCACGGCATTCTTGTCAAACTATATGCGTATGGTACACGCGGCAGCATGGGCACTTTTCTTCAATTGTTTTTAGTTGACCGTTATTTTCGTGTCTGTGTTGGGAGCACGCTCTCTGAGAGGCACCTTTAAGTTAATGGTGTGCCCCAAGGTGGTATCCCAGGCGCATCGCTGTTCGCCGTTTTGATAAACGACATCGAGGTTGGGCTGCCGCAGTCTGTGGGTCCTGCCCTTTTTGTTGATGAGTTTACCATTTGGACTAGCGCAGGAAGAGCTTCATCGATGGAACGGCATCTCCAGTTGGCTGTGGACCGTATCGAGAAGTGGTGCATCATAAACGGGTTCAGGTTTTCTAGCAACGAGAGTGTACCCATGCATTTTTATCGCACTTGGCAATGCGGTAATGTGCCCGTCTGTGTGGTCAACGCATCTCAACGGGGCCTGTGGCTAGATGCCTTTTGGTATACCTTGATCGCCGACTAACGTATAACGTATATCGGACGCTACGCGAACGCTGTTTTAAATCTTTGAACATACTAAAATGCGTTTCGCGCACATCGTATGTGGGAAATAGAAGCACCCTTTTTTCTGTATCGCTCAATGATGCGTTCTAAGCCGGCCTATGCATGTTTCATTAATGACAGCGAGTGTGAATCTGCCCGCCCTAGGCCCCAGATGCTACAGTGCTATTTGGCCGCGCAGTAGAAGCGCCCGAAGGCCCCAGATGCTACAGTGCTATCTGGCCGCGCAGTGGAAGCGCCCAAAGGCCCCAGATGCTACAGTCAGACCGCACACGAATTCGCGATACGTTGGTGCTCCACCATGAACACCTCCCATTTGCAATGTTGATTTGCAGCCTGCAATCGGGAGGCTGTCTGGCTATCTGGTGACAATGGCAGGTCAGGACGCTTGTTTGCATCCTTTCCATATTTACAATCAAGACTTGCTGATATTTATATTCATTCCCTTACTGTCAGGTACGCTTGTTCATGTTCTTTTACCTCTAATGCCTTGAGGTTAAACGGTGATATTTGCACATGAAGTTACCGAAGACGCATGCATGGTGAGCACGTGGATGTCTCCATATTTGGATTGGATGCATTAGTAATGGAATATTGCGTGAACGCGTTCTTTACTCCAGTTTGCCTGGAGGTCAAAAGGTGGCAATTGTAGGCCGCGTAGACAATGGTAGATACACCCAGGGTAATGATGCCCCTGCCGTCGTGACAAACGTGTGTTACTCGTGCCCGCATTTTTCTACCGCTAATTGGTTAGATGCTGCTCAGAGAGCTTGAGAGGTCAGGGTGCCAACGGTGCACCTATCGGCCGCCATGGCGATTACGCGACCATGTTCAGATTTGAAGCCGATGCTTGTATGGTGGAGAAATGCGTGACTACGTTTTCTGGCCATGTGAGTATATATCCGAATATGACAATGTCATTCATTACACAGATATAATGAACCTTCCAGCGACAGCTGGTACAGCGGCAACTGGCTCAGTGACACCCATTCAGTTCTGGGATGTGTAGTCTCCCTGTAGGTAAATTCTTACTGGTGCTGCCTCCAATACGGCCTTTGATTGAGCTCATTTTATGTGTCCATTGTTTTACTTCTATGGCGTTTTAAAACAGCCAGCCTTGCGTTATTCGCCGAAATACGGGTCCCGCTTCAAGCAATGAAACAACTTTCAACATTTTTACCCCTGGCAAATCGAGTAACGAGGGCTGAGGTGCCAACGCCACTAAATCTACCGGCTATTCAGTGGTCGTTCGGCCGAGTGCCGCGATGGTTTGTACCGGAATCGGTCGTCGTTCGGCCGAGTACCGCGACGGTTTGTACCGGAATCTGTCGTCGTTCGGCCGAGTACCACGACGGTTTGTACCGGAATAGGACCGCACCGAGTGTGGTGCACTCGTAATGCATAGCGTCGCTCGCGACTGTTCACAGCATAATGATGCGAAGACGACAGTCTTGTACACAATGTTGCAAGTAAGAAATATGATATCTTGTTGGCCGTCAGTGTCGAGCAAGGCTGCGAGCTTTGCGGGCCAGATGTTATTGTCTCCACAATTCCAGTGGCTACTTGTTAGGCATTGTAACGCGCGAGGTTGTCAGACATCTTTGATTTCCTATACCCCTGCATTTGACCACAGGTTTTCGCCCCAGAATTGGGGTGGTCGTTAAACTATCCAGCATGCCTGAAATAACTGACCATAGCGACGCCAGGCGTAATAATCTAATATGGCCAAGCTGGGAAAGACAAAAGGTCAGAACTAAGTAAAGTTCTTTTAGCATTGCAAATGTCTTCTGCCGCTCTTGAGAACTGTCCTACGCTCGCCTTGCGATGTCGGGACAGTCGGATGCGGCCGTGCGCTGCCTTTGCAGCGTTGTTGGCAGTCAGCTGAGGGCGCGGACTGTTTACCATCGCTGGTGGCGTCTGCAACTAGCAGGCAGGCCCCCTCCAGTGGGAGTCGCTCGCTCGCTCCAACGTTTCCGTCGCCACGCAAACCCAGGGGTGCCCGGTTCGTGCTAGAGCACAGGCTTACATCATCACGTCCTGCAGGCCTGACTCGCCGGCAATGACCTCTGTTGGGACGCAATGGAGGAGTTTCTGGAATCATGGTGAAGTGGCGACGCTAGTAACTGTCCCCTTAAGCGGTTAATGTTCACAGTGAGGCTTGCAGCGCGGACCACAACGTCCCGCCGCTGGCAGCGGGCGGCTCGGTGAACAGGCATGAGACATACTGCTGCCGAGTCGATACTGTGCATGCCGGGCGCTCACAACGGCGGGCGCCGCGTGCATTCGTGCGTGCCATTCACAAATAACGAACTTGGGCTTTCACGGGGCGCTTGATGCTCAAAAATCGTGACTGGAAACCGTTCGCACCTCGCACGGAGATCCTGCTGGCGTTCGATCAGGCGACGAGTGTGCTCACACATTGCGAGTTTGCACGTGGAGCAATGGCTGTCGCAGAGCCGAGACATGGACAATTTTAACAAGCTAGCGGCCTGTCTCTGTCGACATAAGACCTGCACTCTCGAACTTGGGCTTTCACGGGGCGCTTGATGCTCAAAAATCGTGACTGGAAACCGTTCGCACCTCGCACGGAGATCCTGCTGGCGTTCGATCAGGCGACGAGTGTGCTCACACATTGCGAGTTTGCACGTGGAGCAATGGCTGTCGCAGAGCCGAGACATGGACAATTTTAACAAGCTAGCGGCCTGTCTCTGTCGACATAAGACCTGCACTCTCTCCCCCGCCCCCCCCCCCCCCCACCCCTCCCCCCTCCCGCCCTCCTGGAGCGGACTTCATGGGTAAGCCCTGGGTAATGTGCTGGGTTGGTTACATTTTTCGGAGAAATGTCGGGTATGGATGCGGTCAAGACGTTTGCGACATGACATGTGCATGTTTGAAATGCCATGCAATGTTACTGCTTGTATTTCTTGTAGTCAGAACAGGCTGAATTCACACTACTTTTGGAACTAGCAGCACAAGAGCGTAACTTTAGGTGTAAATTTCGTCGGCACCATTCAATAATGTAGAGCTTCACTGCTGGAAATGTAATGGGCACGAGTGGGCAACCGGTGGCTTAGCTGATAAGAATTGGATAGCGGGGGGAGGGGTGAGGGCAGTGGTGGGTGTTCAGTCCGTGGGTAGCATGGTTGATTGGATAAGGGAAATTTAACCCATAGAGGCCTCTAGTCCCTTAGCCATTCACATTTATGTCCACTCACCACGTATCTTGAGATTCAAAGGATCTTTAGAAAATTCGTTTTCAAAAACGAGGGAGGCCGACATCCAAGTAAAAAGCGTGTCTGAGCATCAGCAGCGTCCCCAAAAGACCGCCATTCTGCCGCGAGCGCTCACTTATGTAGTGTCCCTGACCGCACGGACGCTGCCAACCGCTGGTGGGCGTGGAGGGCAGATCGTACAACTGGGGAATATTTACAGTCAAGCGCCGGTCCTCGTCCACACCAAGAAGACGTGGAACATTGACACTCTGTTGGCGTTCGAATCCGAGCCTGTCTCGTTATTCGTACTTGTTAGGGCTGCATCAACTACGCTCTGTTCTGAAAGATCGACACGGCAAGCATTTCGTGAGGTTTCTGGGAGACCAATTTTAGCCGATTTCCTTTCCCTGAGTTCAGCGCAAAATCAGCGCAAAGTCGTTGTGGAACACCTTTTCCCCAAGCTGAGCACACGTGCGTAGCCAGACGCCTCAGTCGTCAAATGCCGGCCGGCTGAGGCTCATGGAGGCGTAATCCAATGTGACAACGGCAATCCATAATCCAATTTGTGTACCGAAAGGTAGACTTTTACAGACAATACTTTCGACGCCAACATCCCGGTGTGTCCACACGATTTGAACTTTATTGAGAGGGATCGTTGAGCAGCGAACCGGGTGCTTTTTCAATTTATCTTTCACCCAGTTGATCGCACTTGAGTTGCTCACGCATGTGTGGTTTCCAACAATAGGTCATGTTGAGCTCATCGTCAGAGGACAGTTTTGCATGAGTGTTGCAAGAAAGACGTTCGCGAGCAGTATCGATGCGAAACGAGATAGTTTAATTACGGCAGCACAAGTTACCAGAGGCGTGCCTAGCACAGGGTGCGGTGCTGCGTTGCTGCGGGCCGCCGAGAACATCGGGCTGGGCTGGGTCGGGTCGCATCAGTTCCCCAGACTCTTCGCGGGCCGCTCACAACTCGTTCTCCGGCCAGCGGCATCGGTGAATTTCTCCTTGCATTTTTTTCTCAGCATGAAATGGCACGGCTCGGTGTAATTGTAAATGGTAAGAGTCATGGTACTCAATTCCAACTGGCCATTTCCGTTCGTGGGCGTAGTCGTGCTATTGAATACAGATTATTTCGTTGTTGATGATTATAAGTTTTCCAACTATCAGTTCTGTAATCCCTACATTCAAATTTATCCTGACATCCATTGAGTTCAAGTGGCGCGGAGGGAGTAATTATGAGGAGGAGGCACGCTGGGTTGGTGAAATTGATTATTAACAATTAGATGCAGTTATCTTTGACCTTGTGTTTTCCAGCAGTCGATGTGAGGCAAGTAGCTGTTATCGGCCGGCAAAAATATCGGCAATGCATGGTTTGAGGTATTATTCGAGCAGAAGTGATTAAAAGTCGCCCTAATTTAGTTCGAAGATCCGCACCAGATATATGTCTAGCCGATAACAACAATATGACAAAATTCGGCCTTCGGTTTTGAAGGCTTCGAAGCTTTTGCTGGTCGCTGTGCAAAACCGCGTGCTCGACTTGGCTTCGACTCGGCTATCGACTTTGCTTCTGGAGCCCCAGCCCTACTCAGAACCGAGCAACAGCTACTGTTTGGGCAGCGTCGGTGTTTGGATCGTGACGTCATAATGCCTGGGCGACCCGATTTCCGAGCATCACGGCGTGGCCGTATTGACCAAACGAAACGAGTTGGAACCTTCGCCGCTATTCATCCGTCCGTTCGCTTGAAACAACGCGATTAGTTTGACGCTCCGTGCGGCAGTCTGCATGCATTACAAAACAAGTCGCCGGCACAAAAGTCCGGGTCACTTAAGATATTGGTGCGCGATGGCGGTTGTCAGTGACAATTTAGTGCTCCTGTCTCAAGGGTTTGTACTTGACTATGTGTTCAACCTAGAAGCAGGTCACCCAGGTACATTTGTAGTGGAGCTGGAGTTAGAATATACTGGCAATGCTCTTTGATAACGGATCGCGCAGTTTCTCACGATTCCGATGACAATTAAACTTTCATCACGGATTCTTTTTCCCAGTAGCGAGTTATGGCCGAGTTCTTTAAACGCGATCACGGCTGTTTAATGTCAACATTTTGCCAGGAAGGTGACAACATATTTGATACGTGCAAATAAAAGAAAGCACATCGCAAAATTAGGTGCAGATTTGAGCAACAAACTTCGATATCAACATATGAATGGCGTAGCCAATACGATAAAATGTAGCAATGAGAACATAACTAACAAACACAAAAAGGAGGATATTCTTGATGCCAAATTAACATCACATCCAACACTGTTAACAACGGGTTATCCAGTTTGGCCATTAGGCAGCCTTCATCGACGTCGCTAGGCGGATAGCGGTTGACAATGGGCACCATGTAATGCGATGGGTTAAACGTACTGCAAATACGTGACAATTTACAACGTAAACGCCCGCGACATCATAATCTACCTGCAAACCACTACGTCCCAGGATTTCCATGTCCCGAACTGTTATTTCAGCATCCACTTACGAAGGACATCTTATTGGCTATAGTAGTATAGTTCTACTGTTCTCCAGTAGTTAAGTTCATAAAAATATAGGTATTTTCGCATAGTAACTTTAGTTCAGCCCAGGCCGACTGTCCAATAGTTAACTATCGGTAGCCTGCAGGTGACGTCATAGACAGCAGTGCTACGCTGGATAAAGGTACGGCGAGGTAGTGTAAGAGGTGGTTACCTCGACAACTTGTTGTCATCTTTTTGTTGGTTGGTGCACCTGTTGGTGCATAGCATTCTGGCATGGTAGGCATCATGAAGCTTCGCTTGGTTGGAAGGGTTCGCGCTATGATTATGAAATGGGTGTTGTGTGTTTTTTGACGTTGGCTTTCTTATAGAAGTGAGCCCAACACTTCTAAATATCACTGGAACTTACTGGGTAGGTGCAGGCCGTCTCATCTTTCAATTTCACAGACATCTTATCTCGAGCATGGAGTCTCATAAGTGACAGTACAATAGCAAGTTATATATTGTACCGTTCTTATCTACAATGTTATTTTCCCCTCGGGCAATCTTATCCGGATGGAAGTTTGTCGAGACACTTCATAAGCCTGGGAACAGAATGCCGTGCACAGAACGACAGATATTTCAATCGGTGGAATTGTTCCTACAAACCAACTCTGTGACGGCAAAACTCAGTGACTGTACCGTCCGAAGATCCAAGTGAGGTATCCTGCACATTGGACCTGCATATTGCACAACATTCAAAGGCTCCGAGAAAACTATACCGTCGACGATCTGCAACGAGTGAGAAAGGTAAAAACCCGTCCACCAGAATAAAATGCTGAGCCGGTGAAATTCCGCAGCCGAGAGCTCCATGAAGCACAGTCGTCTGTGTTCGCAAGAGCTCGAACACCCACCTGTCAACGCCCAGAGTATTCCACCACAAAATTTGAAATCCTACCCGTGCAAAGAGGGTAAGGACATTTTCTGTCTGACACCGATAGGGAAATGACGGCCCGAATGTGTCGGTAGTAATCGGCCGGTGATAGGGAAGTGACGACCCGAATGTGCCGGTGGTAATCAGGCAGTGATAGGGAAGTGACGACCCGAATGTGCCGGTGGTAATCAGGCGGTGATAGGGAAGTGACGACCCGAATGTGCCGGTGGTAATCAGGTGGTGAATCCAGATTAAGTCTGCAATGGACCAAGCTGCATTTTTAGTTTAGTTTTGGACAAGGTGCCTCTCTACCCCAGTGATACTGTGAACTGGCAATCACCTCTGAAGAAGCAAATGCCCCGAACTCATGTCGCCCAGATGCCTTGCTGAGAGCAAAATGGACTGCTTGGGTTTCCATGACTTCACCTGACAACTGGACCCTTTCGGTTCCAGACCGTCGACGGAAAGGTGTCCAAATTAAGTCAGGACACTCTGCACTCTGCACTCTGCACTATGGTGACACTGCAAGCCAGTCACCATTCGTCGAAACCGACGTGTTAACTTCAATAGACAATGGTACCAGCAAGATGAAGCCACGTCTCCTACTACCAACAATAACATTAGGGGCACTGATGCGGCCCCACAAGCTGCTTCGATGCTCTGAGCTCACTGGCATTAGGGGCACTGACGCGGACCTACAAGCTGTTCTGATGCTCTGAGCTCACTGGCATTAAGGGCACTGACGCAACAAGCTGTTCTGACGCTCTGAGCTCACTGGCATTAAGGGAACTGACGCGGACCTACAAGCTGTTCTGATGCTCTGAGCTCTCTGGAATTAGGGGCACTGACGCGGACCTACAAGCTGTTCCGATGCTCTGAGCTCTCTGGCATTAGGGGCACTGACGCGGACCTACAAGCTGTTCTGATGCTCTGAGCTCACTGGCATTAAGGGCACTGACGCAACAAGCTGTTCTGATGCTCTGAGCTCACTGGCATTAAGGGCACTGACGCAACAAGCTGTTCTGATGCTCTGAGCTCACTGGCATTAAGGGCACTGACGCAACAAGCTGTTCTGATGCTCTGAGCTCTCTGGCATTAAGGGAACTGACGCGGACCTACAAGCTGTTCTGATGCTCTGAGCTCTCTGGAATTAGGGGCACTGACGCGGACCTACAAGCTGTTCCGATGCTCTGAGCTCTCTGGAATTAGGGACACTGACGCGGAGCTACAAGCTGCTCTGATGCTCTGAGCTCTCTGGCATTAGGGGCACTGACGCGGACCTACAAGCTGTTCCGATGCTCTGAGCTCTCTGGCATTAGGGGCGCTGACAAGGACCTACAAGCTGTTCCGATGCTCTGAGCTCTCTGGAATTAGGGACACTGACGCGGAGCTACAAGCTGCTCTGATGCTCTGAGCTCTCTGGCATTAGGGGCACTGGCGCGGACCTACAAGCTGTTCCGATGCTCTGAGCTCTCTGGCATTAGGGGCGCTGACAAGGACCTACAAGCTGTTCCGATGCTCTGAGCTCACTGGCATTAAGGGCACTGACGCGGACCTACAAGCCGTTCTGATGCTCTGAGCTCTCTGGTATTAGGGGCACTGACGCGGACCTACAAGCTGCTCCGATGCTCTGAGCTCTCTGGAATTAGGGGCACTGGCGCAGACCCACAAGCTGTTCTGATATCCTGTAAGCTCTCTGGCATTAGGGGAACTTTTTATGTAGCTAAGTCATGCATATTACAGGAGCCCGCCACCGGGGGCAGCCCGTCGCCTTCTGGTTTACGATGTTGTTGTGAATGCTGTGCACCATTAGTGTGCGCTCGTAGCTGGCCTGTTGTGGACTTGGATCGATGCGAAATGTCCTGGGTGCACTGACGTCACCAAATCTAGAAACTTTCGGGCACCTTGCAGGTTCAGGTCACGAAACGGCTCTTAGGTCCAAGGACACAGCGCCCCTCTGAGGGTGATGCTGTTGTGTTGTTGGGTCTACCGAGTGTTCCAGATGGCGATTTGCTACAGGATACAAGCCAGCTGATAAGCTGACTTCAGTAATTGATGGCATTTGCGCTGTATTCGGTTGGCTAGAGCCTGGTATTGGGCAGTGACGTGTCTCTGAGACGCCACGCCCTGGCTTCGCCTGTTCACACTTAAGTCGGGTCGAGTGAACAAGCAACTTACGCATTATGAGCGCTTGAGCAAATTTAATTCCTTTCAAACCCAGCCCTAATTGACACGACCTTGCGGCGTGTCGAGCCCCTAGGGAGATCTGGGGCACGCATAACCGCCACAGGTAGGTTAAGGTCCGATGAGTCACAGTATTCCTGCTTGTGGATTAGAACTTCTCGCGGTACAGTTGCTGATCACAGCTCGCAGTGATGTAGTCTGTGAACAACTGGATCCGGCAAAAGTTCTTGGAAAGATGTATTGTGCACATGAAGGACAACAAAGACCTAAGCGTTGGCGCTCCATGGTGCCTGCAAGGTGTCTTCCTTCCTACCTTTTTATATCAGTTTGTCCGTGCTACGGGGTAGCTGTGAATGCGCGATTGCAATGAAACGACAAAAAGTAAACTTATTATTCGTGTATCTATATTTTTCGCAAGGAAGAAAATAGTGCATGAGCCGAATAACGAACTGGTAACTGTACTGCAATATTTTAAGAGCCATCTGAACCGGACAAAGACATCGTGGTGACAACAGCTTTCTTCCTGTTCGTCGTACTGTGGCATGCTTCATGGACATGCAACGGCTGCCGTGCGTATTGATTTATTCAATAGTTCAGTTCACGTACCACTCACGTAATAAGTCTGACTTGCATACATGATATACAATGAGCAGTGCTTGACATTGATGCTCGAGACATTCATGTGACTTTGATGAGAGCTTTGACATTGTATGCAGTGAATAACGTTTTCATCTCCATTATGTGTGCCTTACGTATAAACGATTGGTTGAAAAACTCTGCATGAGGGCTTCGATCATCTTATTTCCTGGCTCTCTATTTATCCTAATTTCTTTACCGATCAAAATAGAGCATTCCGTCCCAAAAGACTATCGTTAAATGGATAAAATAGAGCATTCGATTTCATTCTGAATTGTGAACAACCGGAAAACAAAACAGAAGCGCTTTCTTAAACAAAACAAAAAACGACGTCAACAATCACAGGTCGATCCAGGCTGATGCCCGCTACAGCCCGTCCCCGCACATTCGGCTTCCTGAAGAGCCGCGCCGAAGGCCGCTGCTATGGGTTCCCACAGTCCCATACCATTGGGTTTGCTCAATCGACCGTCCAGTCCACGCGGCGACGGGCGGACGAACGGGCATGACAAGTCGCCCACGCTCCGCGCTGCCACGGCGCAATGGAGCCAACGGGCGCCGTCTGGCGACAGCTGGGTCTGTTTGCGTCATTAAAGGCAGCGGCCGAGTCACACGATCTTTCTGCGATTTGCGTCATCGTTGGGCAGCGAGCCATGCGAATTATCTGCACAGACGCGAACTTACTGCAGGCCTGTACAGGCTGCCACACCGGCTCCGCATCGATCGGCGCTAACAGTATCAAAGTTCTATTTATAACTTCTAGGCAACCGACTCATGAGCGCCCGAGCTCCCACCGAACAGTTCTGCTGCTGTTGGGCCATCTTTTCAACCCTGTAATGGTCTGGCTAACCGGCATAAATGCACATGTTCGAGGCGCATGTTCGAGGCGCATGTTCGAGGCGCATGTTCGAGGCGCATGTTCGAGGCGCATGTGCGGTTATGTCCGAGTGAGTAGCTTTGCCATCACAGCCTGGCCATGCCAAATCTAAGATCAGCCTATGAGGTGGGTTAGATATCATTAGCTGGGTGGGCATGGTCTGCATATGCCGATGACAACATTCATCCACAGCCGCTGTTTTCAAACGCCGATTCTGATAGGCTTCTGCCGATCAGCCGCTTCCTCACGGCACCATCGGCGCCAAATCCGCAAAACCCCTCTGACGACGTCAACCACTTGATCAAATTTCGCACCTCTCCCCACGCCCCCATCATTCCAGCAACGCCGCGGTAGCCTTAGTCGCCGCCATCTCCACCGTCTCCTCCGTCGTCTCCTCCGGTGTCGCCGCCGCCCATACCGACGGCGGCCGCCGCGCTCCCCGTCAAGTCGCCGGCTGCGTCTTGGGCCGAGTTTACAGCATTCCCGGCTGCGTCTTGGGCCGAGTTTACAGCATTCCCGGCTGCGTCTTTGGCCGAGTTCATGGCATCTCCAGCCGTGTCTTTAGCCGAGTTCATGGCATCTCCAGCCGCGTCTTTAGCCGAATTCATGGCATCTCCAGCCGCGTCTTTAGCCGAGTCCAGGGCACCCCCAGCCGCGTTTTTAGCCGAGTTTACAGCGTCCCCAGCCGCGTCTTTAGCCGAATTTACCGCATCCCCAGCCGCGTTCTTGGCAGAGTCCATAGCATTGCCAGCCGCATCTTTGGCTGAGTCCATGGCATTGCCAGCCGCGCCTTTGGCTTGTCCCATGGCGTCACTAGCTCCTGCTCTGATGCCACCGAAGGCTCCGCTGGCGGCCTCCGAGCCGTTCTGCTTCAGTTTATCCAGCTGGGGCAGCGGCTGACCCAGCAGACCCCCACCGCCGCCCGAGAACGGGTTGGACGGGATGAGCTCGGCGGCCGGGTTGACCCCGCCTGCGGGAAAACAGAGTGTCAGGACACCTTTGTCACGGCAGCGGGGGAGTGTCAGTGTGTCCGCGCCATGTGAAGGTGTCAGGACACCTTTTTCACGGCAGCGAAAGGTCAGTGTGTCCATGCCACATGGTGAAGGTGTCAGGACACCTTTGTCACGGCAGCAGGGGGGGGGGGAGTGTCAGTGTGTCCGTGCGACATGGTGCGGGTGTCAGGACACCTTTGTCACGGCAGCGGGAGGTCAGTGTGCCCGTGCCACATGGTGCGGGTGTCAGGACATCTTTGTCACGGCGGCGGGAGGTCAGTGTGTCCGTGCCACATGGTGCGGGTGTCAGGACACCTTTGTCACAGCGGCGGGAGGTCAGTGTGTCCGTGCCACATGGTGCGGGTGTCAGGGCACCTCTGGGCCCGAAGAGGTGAGGTCACGTCAGTGGCATGTTCCCAAACCACTCTCTTATACTTCGCTACCACTGGCTTCAGATTGAGTGCATCGTTTTCTGAATCTCACAGAAGTCCTAAATGAATCGGCTTTTGCTCCCACCATGACCTGCAGATGAATGCAGGCACAAATTGGCGAAAATGTTCCCAGTAACTGCCGCGTTAAATTAGCGAAGAAAGTACCAATAACCATGCCTGTTGCAGGAAATCCCATCGTTTTATTCGGGTTTGTGTGTGGCTGTGCGTTTCCATGTTTCAATTTCTTTAACCATCCAGCCGAAAGGGCCTCCCTAAATACAGTTCAGGGTAGCAGTGACGTGTTGCCACGCAGCGTATGAACACACCGATGTAATTTTGTTCATGTTCTGCGCGGCACGGCGTTCGCACACACGATAAAATAATTGTTATACGCAGCGCTCAAGGCGCGTATCACTGCAACATTGAAATGTCGCCGACATTTGTGTGACGAAATAGCATCAGTTGAAAAATTGGTTGAAAATACGTAAGAGTAGATACCAAGTGCTTCTTTGGTGAAATATAAGGGAAGCCCTAATAAGAACAAATAATTTGCAACATTTATTTCATGTCATGTTATCAAAGGAGATGGGCAGATTCAGAACGCCACTTTGAAGGGAAGAGGGGGCAATACCGGCTTGGGAGCCAAATCCAAAATGGTGTCTTTATTTTCAAAACCCGACTGGATTTTACCTTCAAATTATCCCAAAGACTGTTCTAAGACAAACTACCCTCCGGAAAAGCTACTTGGATTTTCTTCAAAGTCCAGAGATCTGACATTTGTGGTCCGACTTCCTTCACTTTGGGCGGACCATTGCCCGGTGTTGGGCGGACCATTGCCCGGTGTTGGGCGGACCATTACCCGGTGTTGGGCGGACCACTGCCCGGTGACTGCAATCCCCGGCATATCCCCTTGATAAAGGACTTCATGGCCTGCGTCAGCGCATCGGGACACAAACACAACGGGTATCGGCCGGGCTTGAATGCAGATTTGGCAGCACCGCAAGATGCGTGCTGCCAGAAGTATCACCCAATCGCGCTGGTTGAGCTGCCCTTGGTCTCAGCTTACTGTAGTGGTCTAGCGTTCGTGCAGCAATTATCTGACTTAATTAGCTGTAACTTTTCATTGCGCTGCAGTTGTCTACCAAGACTTAAGCTCAGCGGAAAGCTCTTTAGAATTTAGGTCTTAAGGAATGTCGGGGAAAG
>NW_023596225.1:7805172-7860172 GCF_011947565.3 Pollicipes pollicipes | reverse complement strand
TGCTAGTGAACCGAGAACTTTTTATCCACTAGTGAAACTGCGTAGCATCAGCCGTTATGCTTTATCCACTAGTGAAACTGCGTAGCATCAGCCACTATGCTTTATCCACTGGTGAAACTGCGCACGACCAGCCACTATGCTTTATCCACTAGTGAAACTGCGTAGCATCAGCCACTATGCTTTATCCACTAGCGAAACTGCGCACGACCAGCCACTATGCTTTATCCACTAGTGAAACTGCGTGACATCAGTCACTATGCTTTATCCAGTAGTGAAACTGCGTAGCATCAGCCACTATGCTTTATTCGCCAGTGAAACTGCGTAGCATCAGCCACTATGCTTTATACATTAGGGAAACTGTGTAGCATCAGCCACTATGCTTTATCCCGGTGTCCCCAGTTGTTTGCTCCCCTCCCTGACCGCTCTTGCCGACCTGATGTGGCTGATGACCTCACCTACGTCCTCCCCTCCCATCCGTGACCTTATCTAACCGGTGACCTCACCTGCGCCCTCTCCCCCTTCGTCACTTTATTTGGCTGGTGACCTCCCCTGCGTCCTCCCCTCCCATTCGTGACCTTTTCTAGCCGGTGACCTCCCCTGCGTCCTCCCCTCCCACTCGTGACCTTTTCTAGCCGGTGACCTCACCTGCGTCCTCCCCTCCGTTGGCCGTGGCCCCAGGTTGTCTGGAGCCGGGACCCGGTGACACCACACCGCCGGCGTCGCTGCTGGCGCACACACCCATGCTGTCGGACCTCAGGTCACGCGAACACTGACCCCGCCGGCTCGGCCGCGGCAGGCGCCGCCATTGATTGGACTGGAATGTGGCCGCCACGGCGGCGGCGCTCACAAACAGAGCACGTGAATAATGGACACCACTGGGGGCGGCGAACGACGATGGGGAGGGGGGGGGGGGGGGGGCACCCGCTCACCAGCCTTCGGTGTTGGTGTGGTGGCGCCAAAAGCCTGGTAAGGGCACATGGTGCGTGCTCGGTGCGATTTAAACAGGCTTATTTGGATTTGGCTCACGTGGTCGGCACGTTCACATTTCGTGTGGATCGTCAGTGTTGCGTGGGATTCTGAACCTCATGAGGCACTGATCCCTTCATTCAAGGCGCTCCCTCGTGATTTGGTGACAGCGGCCACTTCATAAATTGGAGCTAGCGCGAGGCCTCGCGGCAAATGTTATTCAAATCTTATGTTAGATGGATGCGGATTTGGATTCGGATTTAGTATTCGAATATATCTAAAAATGTTTTGAACCTTTGCATTAAAATCTTAAGCCAATGCAGTGTCGATAACACAAAGAACGGAGGAAGACCTAGTTGGATGTAAAACCAACATGGCATGTTATATTTCGTTTAAAAGAAGGAAATGTGAGCCGAGAAAATATTGAGCACATTTGATAGCTTATTTGTATGATGACCTTTGGGATGCAGTGCATTTCTCTCAACTTTAAACCCTGAGTGACGGCTTGACTGTTTATTGTGACGATTCGAAGATTCACAACTTTCAAATCTATCCAAATCCACGCCAAATTTGAATCATGCTGCTTTGAGTCCCCATCTCCAGTCAGGGCATACCGTGAAGCTGGGGCTCAATATCAGTATTATGCAACCTATGATGTCCCACGCGTCAGTATCTTACGACGCTCATTTGCGGGCTGGTGCTTGATCTCAGTTGGGTGAAATCTGTTCTGAATCCAAACCAAATAAAATGGATCCGAATCCGGATCTGATCTGATCCGGGTCTCGGGGCAGACAGTAAATGAATAAGCAGTGATATGCATGCTATGTGTATGTCAATGCACACAATGTGTGTGAATGCATAAATTCACCTCGCCCAGAATCAGAGCCTTTTAGTTAATTGTAATGGGTGGAAAAACGCAAGCACTTTACCAACTGCCCATTGAAGCAAACGGAACATGCAACTAGCGTTTCGCAAAACGATTTGTAAATGGATGTCCTCGTGTACGAATCGTAATACCTCTGAGCCATTTCGAGACATCGGCAGGCTCAGGGTAATGGGGTAAACATTCTTGCATTTCAAAGTGGTGATTTTTGGGTTCTTGACAACTCCAGCGTCGCAAACCTAGCCCTTTAAATCCCGTAACCTGAAGAGATGATTCACAAATTTGCATACCTATCTAATGATAGCTGATCATGGTCAAGCTGATCTTGTCATTGGGATTGGCAAGCTGGCGATGATATCACAAAGATTGTGGCTGAGCATTTTGTGAACCAGCTTATTTCTAGTGGAATCAAATGTACCCGGATTCTGCTGGAAACTGTAAGGACCGCTTCCGACTCCGATTTGACCGAGCAGTCAATCAACCAAACCCAATTCAGGCCAAACCAGGATCGATTCCGGAATTTGATCTTAGTTCGCCGGAGCCAAGCACAAGTCTGTCAATTTGAGCCAATAGATTATTTGCTAAGGGTGCTAGTCGTGTCTTTGGGTCTCTCGGAGCCCTATATCGAGCTTCTCAGATCCCGCTCCTTCTAAGTCTCACCACATATCATGGTGATTGGCCTCCGCCAAGACCGTCGACTCTCCACTGCAGGCCTGAGCCGCCTCCATACCGCCATATTGACATTTTTCATTCGTACGTGTGCTTGCTTACCGAACCATGAACAAGTTTTCTTGCAGCTCGGCGTATTTTTCAGCATTACAATTATACATTGCACCGAACTTGCGTAATATCGCGTATTGCGTCTTAAGCGGGTACGCGCCGCAGGCAGAATATTCTCCCTGAGAGGGCTTCAAATCTTAAAGGGCTGCCAATCAGAATCCCGTCTGAAACCTCTTTGACCGCGCGGTTGAGGGGAGATGAGCGGGGGGGGGGGGAGGTGCCGGGTGGGTTGCCTCGTGACCTAGGGTGAGGAATATTGCTGTAACAGTCATAAAGCGTTACAAAGCGTCAACCGTCACAAAACGTAACGTCCGCCGTCACAAAGCGTCAACCGTCACAAAACGTAACGTCCGCCGTCACAAAGCGTAGTGCCAGTGTTGTTCAAACCTTATTATCGCATCTGGCTCCTGAACTGAATGCCCAAATCACGGACCTCATCAAGACGCACTACTGTTCGTATGAGTACACTTCACACCCACACCCACACACCCACCCACACACCCACCCACACCCACCCACCCACTCCCACACCCCCACCCACACCCACACCCACACACACACACACACACATATATATATATATATATATATATATATATATATATATATATATATATATATATATATATAATGTTAGCAGTGCCATCCTTAACACGACTTTTGATCCCGTGCGGTTAACAGTTTGTTGACTCGTCGCCTGAGCAGAAGCGCCTGTGATGGCAATGATGGCGGCGGAAGCCGCGAAAGTCGACAGAAGCCCAACGGTGCGACTTTCAAAAGCCATGATGCTGATGAGCGCTCTCAGAGCCTGCAAATACTCCGTTCGGCATAGCTGGTAACGATGACTCTCAGAACGACCCGGAGGAGCGGCCCTCTGCCTCAGTGAGTGCATCCTAAACATTGAAGCTGGGTAGCCGCGTTGATGTTCCGAACGTTTTCCTTCTTCTTGAGTTGTGTTTTTGCTGGCAGGGAGCATTTGACGGCAGCTCATTTGACGGTAGCTCAGTTGTTCGACGGCAGCCCAATGATTTGACGGCAGCCCAATGATTTGACGGCAGCTTGATGATTTGACGGAGCTCAATGACTTGACGGCAGCTCGATGATTTGACGGCAGCTCGATGATTTGACGGCAGCTCGATGATTTGACGGCAGCTCGATGATTTGACGGCAGCTCGATGATTTGACGACGGCTCAATGATTTGACGGCAGCTCGATGATTTGACGGCAGCTCGATGATTTGACGGAAGCTCGATGATTTGACGGCAGCTCGATGATTTGACAACAGCTCAATGATTTGACGGCAGCTCGATGATTTGACGGCAGCTCGATGATTTGACGACAGCTCAATGATTTGACGGTAGCTCGATGATTTGACGGCAGCTCGATGATTTGACGGCAGCTCGATGATTTGACGGCAGTTCACGCGTAATGCGTTTGCAGCACGGTGCCTGATATGGAGATGCAAGGACTATTTTCTCCGATTGAGTCAGGTCGGAGACAGACATGGTGAGTGGTGTAATTGCATCTCTCTAATTGTAATATATAAGTTATATCCCACACTTAAATGAGCTAAAGATGATATGCCTGAGCTCATTTTGCGCTGACATAGGTTATGTATCGCACTGCTGTAGGTGAAACGGAGTCACGTAACCTGAGGTCAAGTGAACAATAGGTCACCATTTTCGCAATAAAACAAGAGGAGAGATAAATGTACTATTTTGGATCCCAAAGTGACCAAGTCTGTGACGTTCCCTTTATCCTTGTAGGAGGAAGAGACTGTTGAAAGCCCTCTGTCGCAGCCTCCTCAAAATGCCAGGTTGATGTAACTCTTGAACCGTAGGTCGGGTTCAGGTGAAAATCTCACAGGCTAGTTTGGGTCGTCAGATAGTCTTAAATACATGTTTTTAAGACAATCTGATGGACGAGGCTTAGGATGTTGTCCATGTGCGTTAAAATGCCCAAAATCCTCATATGGTCAGCAATGGACATCATAAATGCATGTATTCAAAACTTATGTAAGCTTGACTTATCTTCAAGGCAGTGCTTCAGAGCATCTAGATTTGTACTCAGGTTTGCTGCCAAACCAGCCAGGTTCGGGATGCTCGCCTGGTCTCTCGAGTGCACGTCTGACTGGGCTTGGAGAGCTCTCTTGCCGAGCTTTGGAGGTTCTGCATTGCGGTTTGTCCGCGGCGACCGTTTATCTGACCACTGGACATCCGTGTACTATGAAGACGCCCGGCTGTAGCACCCGGGCTCCCCATACGTCTGGGCTTGATATTTGTCTCGAGCTAGGCGCCCTAAATACCTGAACGGAGGCCTGTTACGTACGCTTGTGCCCGTATATGTACCTACGCGGCTTGTTGACTACCCTGCTACGTTTATGGACGCGCTATTATCTAGGTCTGGGGTGGACTTCCACCTGCGTAAGCGGGTGCCACTCTTCTCATTGTAAGAGTCCCCCACGGATGAAATTTGGAGACGTTTTCCCATGACGCCTTGGGCGCAGGTGCCTCACAGTCCTTGGGACGGAGCACTGCAGTGCGTTGCAGTGAATTGGAAATCATCTACTTGAGTTTGGGGCGCCTCTTTTGTTCGACTGGAGGAAGGGGCCACCCTCACCAGGACTTGGAACGCCAATGGACTTGGATCTCGGGGTGCACCATTTTACAACTTAAAGCCGGTTGATATTGAACGACTTGGTGATAACCGGACCGACTGACATTTTCCGCCACACTATTCGGGCTGCACCGTTTCGACTGACTTTACGATTTGCCATATCAACGGCGGGGCTTGTCACCTCATGCGAGCTGCAAGGCTCCAACGGTTCCTGATAGACCGATACTACGTCTTCGGCTTTACTTTGCCTGCTGTTCCAGCGTCTAACCCCGCCTGGGCGCGTGCTCCTTCGCACCCGGACGGCGCTCGCCGAGGCAGCCGGCGGTCCCCGGCCGACAGGGCCCGGTCCTGTCGACACCGGTCGAGCGGCGCTCGCCCGGGGCAGCCGGCGGTCCTCGGCCGACAGGGCCCGGTCCTGTCCACCGGTCGAGCGGCGTCGCTGAGGTCGGTATCCAGTACACAGCGCACGGCACACATGGCCGCGCACACCGCGTGTCGGCCCGGCCGCTGGTCGTCGGCATGCACGAGGCAGACACGCATCCATCGATTACCCATAGACTGCGACCGACGGGCGGCAGGCGGACCTAATTCCTGGCACGGCCGACGCGCCGGCAGCGGCCCTGCGGACCGTCCGGCGCGAGCCGTGTGGCCGTGTGGAATGTCGGCCCGCCGCCTGGCGGTGCCGCCGGCCATGAACGACTCCCAACCGTCGTCGCGTGAACGGCCCGCTGCATGACCCGTTCAAGGAAGCATTGTTAAGGGCCGCATGTTTGCAGGCTAAGGAACAGATTCCTGCATCTTTGACGCGTCCACTGCCCAAATACGTTTAGTTGAACAGAGCTTGACTCATAGGGGCCGAATGTCTTCGGCCTAGTGCAGCTAGTCGGCAGAATTACCGGGGCCGGCGGTGCGAGACCGGGTTTAGGAGTTAAGGAGTTAAAGAGACCGGGTTAAGGAGTTAAGGAGTTAAAGAGACCGGGTTAAGGAGTTAAGGAGTTAAGCAGACCGGGTTAAGGAGCGCGTATGCTCTTTTGTCATCCCCATTTGCACTATGTATGCCTGTTTGTGTGGGTTTAACCACTGGGAATGCGGAAGAGGACGTGCCTCCTACATCTGTGCTAAAATGACTTAATGTCCCCAATGCTCGATGAGTAGATCTGTTCCGCGATCTCCCCTTTAGAAACACCATTTACGGTCAAATCGTCCACTCCAGTCATCAATTTGACACCGCGCCTCACCCAATCTCCGAATCGTAGAATCGCGGAGAACCGTAGGTATCTTTTCAGCATCCTGTATCCGACTGGCCACCTACTTGAACGCTCGAACGTTAAGCAGCGCAACCACAAAAAGTCGGCCAAAACATTTTTATTTATTCGCACTTCATGCGTGAATACGTGACACGAAGAATGTGAAAAATGGGGCTGCATAATGCCCAAATCCCGTCGGAACTCAATCTGATTAGCTCAGTGAAACATCATCCCTGCATTTTTACGCGCACACAAATGCACTTATACACAAACTATCGTATGTGTGAATAATGCAACATGCAAGAGACGTGTAAAAATTTGCGTCCTTTCTGGCATGTCGCATATTGGGCACATACACATTTACCAGATACGCTCCAATACATTTTCAAATAAGTACGTCTTGCAGCGCTATTTACCTATTTACTCCCTAGATAAATACACATTACTACAATGCCACTTCATAGAATACTAGCTTCATAACTTAAGGCAAAACACATGTGCATTCAATTCATGGACGCATAACAACATTTACACAGATACATACTCGACGAAGAACATGCAATGGAGCCGCATCACGTCATATGAAAGCGTCTTGGGTAGACGAGTATTAAGTTGTCATCCAAAAGGTGTATACAGCAGATGACGTCATTAACGATGTGCTCTCCATTGTCAGGATTTCCTGTCAGCTAGAGCGGGACCATCTGCACCCCATCGCCAGCAATGCGTCAGTCTTTGTGGGCAAAACGGGTGATTAAAGACACTGTAGAAACAAGTTAAGCATCTGTGTGTTTTGGGTGTTTTACTGGCGTTATGATTGGGGTGTGATACTGTCGTTATGTTTTGGGGTGTGATAGTGACGTTATGTTTTGGGGTGTGATAGTGACATTATGTTTCAGGTGTGATACTGACGTTTTGTTTGATAGCGTTGAAGTCAAAGTTTCCAAAAGTGTTTTGATATCACAATAAAAATTGGCCCATAGCTTAACACACCTCACCATGCAAACATTTGATGCAAATATAACGGCCTTAAAAAGATCATCTTGAGATCACCCTGTTAGCTGGCGGTGCAAAACCCTATCTAACACCAACTATCACTAAATTCGCTGAAGTGCCAGGCTTGAGAACATAGTTGGAATCGCTGGCATGGAGTTGTTCGTCTGGGGCAACAATAAAAGCTGAATACGTCAGCCATCAATAACCGTTCCTTATGTAAGCCGCAAACCGCCCAACATACCAACAATAAAACCTGCAGCGCACTGACATGCAGGGCTGTTTCCGCGGACGGAGCCGGTCCAGTGACGTCATGCCGTCAGGAGCCAATCCCTGATGACGTCAAACCCTCCCGTGCGACGTCACGTCATCTGCTCGTGGATCCAGTCCAGGTAGCTGGCCACGCGCGTGTAGAGGCCGGGGAAGTCGGGATTGCCGCAGCCGACGCCGGCCGACACGACGCCGACGATGGACCACGTGCCGTCAGCGGCCTGCGCCATCAGCGGGCCGCCAGAGTCGCCCTGGCAAGCGTCGGCGCCGCGTCGCTCCGGGTCCTGAGCGCACAGCTTGGTGGTGCCGAAGCCGCCCGGGAAGCTGTCGGTGAAGCTGGCCAGACGTCGATAGGCGGACTCACAGGTGTCGAGCGGCACCACACGCAGCCGCGCCTCCTGCAGCACGACGGCCGTGTCGCCGGCGAACGCCAGCCGACCCCAGCCGGCCACCTGTGCGTCCCGGCCTACCAGCCGCACCTTCGGGTCCGGCAGGCAGACGGGCCGCACGCGCGGCCCCAGCGTGACCGGTGACGCCAGCTCGAGCACGGCCAGGTCGTCGTGACTGGCGCGCCGCTGCGGCGGCACGGCGGTGCGCGCCACGGCACGGTCCTGGTGAGCGCCATCCGAAGTCGTGCCGAGCTCGTGCTCGCCCAGGCGCACCAGCAGTTGGCTCGCGTCGGCCGGCACGCAGTGCGCGGCCGTCAGCACGTGGCGCGGGCTCAGCAGTGCGCCGCCGCACAGCCAGCGCGGTCCAGCCGGCTCCTGCACGCCCAGCAGCGCCAGCCACGGCCAACGGCTCTCCGCCGCGTCCCGGCCGAACGCCACGTTACGCACCGGGGCTCCGCGGGAGTTGTCGGCGCCGGCCACGCCGCAGCGAAGCGCCACTGGCGCCGGCGCCGCCGGCTTGGGAGGCAGGCAGCAGATCTGCAGTTGGCCGTGCCGGAAGCCGCACGGCTGAACGCAAGAGGGCTGCACGCGGCCAGTCACACGAGGACAGGCGTTGGCGGATACGCAGCGCCCCTTGCGGCCGTCCGACGAAGTGCAGTCCTCGCCGCCGCCGAACAGGATCGGCGAGGCGTCGACGAACGCTGCGCAGACGAGAAGCAGCACGAGCCGCATGGTTGTACGATGCTGAGTGATGATTGACGCTCGCGCGCGCGCGCTTTTGACCGGACGCCGACTCCGATCATCGGAAAAGAGAAATGGCGGGGCGGCCCCAGCCGCGGGCAATGCCGTCACTGTGACGTCAGCCGTCGTAAACCGGCGGAGTCTGGCTAATGCTGATAACACAGAAGGTTAATAATACGCGGCCTTGCAAGAGTCACAGCGGATTAGTCAGCTCATGTTGCTCAAAACCACGTGGCATGCGTTTGATTGCAAATCCCGTGCTGTCACCTTGGACAAGTGTTAGCAGCCCATCGCACGCAAGACGTTAAACGTTTTACGTATCTGGGGGAGGTATACGGTGTCGCATTTAGAGAAGACGCTGCTTTACCACCATAACCTACCAAGTAGGGGAAAAAACATAACGATGATTATGATTCGGGCTGGGTTGGATTTATGGGGGTGTCTGGAGAGTCTGAAAGGTGTGTTCAATGTCCTCGAACAGGTGTAAATGCTTGAAAGGACCTTCAACCGAACAAAAGGGAGCTTTCCCACACGAGGCATGATCTTAAGCCATGAGATGAAACACTCGCGTGTCAGTCCAGCAATGAAGTGCCCAAGAAAAGAGATTGCTGGAGTTTACGATCAACAGTCTGAGACAGCTCTTGCGCGTGTCGCCAAGCCACAGAGGCCCAGAAGGTCTAATGGAAGGCCAGCCGCATTTGCCTGCGCATGGGCTGGCGAAGCTCCAGACACCATGAATGGCCAGCATGGCCACGGGAGGTTATTTCAGTGCGAAGTCAACTGTAGTAGCAAACAGGACATTATGCTGGGCGGACCAGGGAAACGCACCCAGGTATTGTACTAGTACTGCGTGTCGGATGCATCTCCTGGGCGATCCCCTCTGTGGCAAGCTCTCGCAAGCGACAGCATTAGCAAGCCTCTCCGTACAGACCTGCGTTCAACTGACCGGGCTGTTTACATCGGAGAAGGAGACTGGACAAAACACAATTAGTTCCAAAGTCATGTCATCGCAAACAAGAGCCTAAAAGCTGTCTTAGATTGGGTAAGTCATCGAAATGACCTGGACGTATATTTCAGGCACCGTTTTTGTTGTTGTTTTTTTTTTTTGCTCTTTCATGAGGACCGTTCTTTAGTGAAACGAACAAAACATCTCCAAACAATGCGATCGTTAATAGCATACAGCGTGCTCTAGGAATGCCGAATTACTGCATTATTGATGCTCAACCTACTGCATTTCCCAATGAAACCATTATCAAATATTTCAAGTCAGAATATCTTAACCCACCTATGCTTTGAAGACGATAACATATGAAATACCTAAGTGACCATACGTTCCATTCTTATCACATCAAGTAGCATCTACATGCTTGTGTCATCAGACAGGGACCCAATTTGGTGCTAAGTCTGCAGCGCGCGAGAAATAGCAAAGCAGGACTAAAGCCCATTTTTTCCCGTCGTGATCTGTGAAGGAAGACAGTAAAGTCATCCCGTAAGCATTTGTGTTGTATTACGCACCATTTGGTAATTGATGCATTTGGACATTAGCATAATTTGTAGTGGATGTTATCAAGGAAACGTGGGCTGTACTGTAAAAAGTAATGGCGAATGGAATAGACATAATGTAACCAATGTATGCATTTAACCGATACAACCACACCAATGCAACGAATGTCTAAAAAACACACAATGCAACGAATGTGGGGGAGAGTGGGATGAGTTGTACCATGACACGTCTTGAAACGAGCGCTACAAATATGTGTTTTGCATATCGCCGAAATCTCCAGCGATCGATGAAAATGTGTTTGAGGTCCTTTAGCGTACTCGGACTAATCAGAATGCTATACTCAGTATTGTGGAGGTACTTGTGCCGCATATGCTGCGTGACGTTCGGGGTCTGCTTGCCAAGGATTTTGGGATGGTGTGAGCATTTTTCCCAGATGTCGGGCGATACATACTACATCTGCTGTGCGTGGGATATGTTGTATCAGTGATGTAATGTACGGACGATGATGTCACCGACATATCGTCAACGACTGGCTGGCAGGGTTGCCATTTCTTGTTGTCATCCAGACAATAGGTCGGCATTTAGAGTACCTACGTAGATCCGTGATTCCTGTCTGAGCAACCGAAACCGTAATGGTGGTTGTTGTAAAATAAACGCTATTTAATAAGAAGGGGTAGATATTTCTCACACCGAATTCACGACAAATTAAGAAATAGCAGAGGCGAACGTATTTTGTTCCTATCGTAACGCATTCAGCCTCCTTGCGATTCGGCTTACTCCAAGTAAAACAAACAACACGACTTCCCCATCATGTTATACAACTTGCCCCATAGTTGGGGCTGATTGTAACATTTGAAAGGGAAGCATTCAGAGATATGTTCCAAAAAAGAGGTCGCGATCTCCAAAATTTTACCACTTAATGTGTGCCTGACAATGCCTGCATATATACGCATCTTGGCTCTATTCTCACCAGTTATTGGCATGGGGGTAAAAGTAAAAAATTGACGCAATGCTGCCTGCTCTCCCCCAAAAGAACAATAAAAGTAATGCACAATGTAACCAATGTTTGCTTGACAACTTCTTTTAACGAGTACCCCCTGGCATATTTGATGACCATAACTGTCAAGATGGGAAGCGTAAAGCTATTCTCAGAACATCGAACTTATGTAAGCATATTAAGAAACAATACATGTGCTCATGTCTTCTGCGTTTGCCGTCTTTCCTAACCTGAGGTCAAACGGATGTGGCAACCAATATTGTGCTTAGAGATATACTTGTGTAGCGGACTGAACCAAAGCACCTTTGGAGAGATTGCATGAAAAACTGGCGAAATGGGTTAGGCTGACGCTGAATATCAAATACATGAAGAGTTAAAGGCCTCCCCAACACTAGCAACCATAGATATAAGGCTATAAAGCAGATGACGTCGAACAAGCCTCAAAGGTGACTGATAATATTTTATGACTTGTTGCCATACGTCACAGTAGCCCCGACAAGCAGAACCACTCTGATGAATTGCATTGAAGCGGATGTCATGTCTCGTTCTTAAGTCCACTGTCATGCCGGAAAATCCGCAGGAGGCTGTCGAATCTAGAAAACATGGCAGTCACGCTGGCGCGCAATAGGTGCACCCGAAAGCGCGAGCTAGGGATAGAATTAGGGCCTAGACTTGATGAGATGAGGCTGTATGCTAAATTTTACAGGTGTCAAAAGTTACGGGTGAAGGGTGTCAACAAATTTCAGCAACGTGTTCTGCTTCATCCAGACAACCAGAACTAACTCGTTTTGGCCCAAATCCACATGACACTGTCCCGAAGTGCACTGCTTGTGTGCTTCTGTATGCAACTACGCCTCTCTTCGGAACACGGGCCCTTGTGGGACCACGTGACTCGTGCGGTTGCCAGGACGTGCAGTTCGCCCCAGCTAACGACCACTTCCGACGCCAACAGGCCGCGCTGCTGCAGTCTGGCGTGTGGCCGGATAAGACTGCTGTTCACGCGAAGCCCTCGGGGCAAACGCCCTCAGATAGCCGCACGTGGACAGGGGTTGCGCCGCATCGGGCCGAGGGATTTCGAAAAGGTGGGCGTCACCGCCAGCCAGGCGCCGACCTGTCACCAGTGATGCCGACCACTTCCGGGCACAGGTGACTCATTTGGGCCGAGAGCTGGGAAACACGCCCGTCGAGCTCATAGACGCGGCCTTTGTGCGTCAGGTGCGTCGGCGCGTTGTCTGGTCAGCCGCGTTCGTCACTGAGTCGGGGGAGTGGCCACCGGCCATTCATTCACATCCGCCCACCGCCCTGCAACGCATGATGACGACCCGGACCGGAACCGGCTTTGTTTCCAGAAATCCATGCATGATGGGCCTCTGAATAATGTTGGATATAAATAATGCCAGTAGTACAGGATACGAATAGATAATGCTGGAGTATTGCGCGTGAGCCCAGGCCAGCGGAGTAGTCAGGCTGGCAGCAGTGGCGCATTAGGAGCCCAGGCTGGTGGAGTAGTCAGGCTGGCAGCAGGGACGCATCGGGAGCCCAGGCCAGCGGAGTAGTCAGGCTGACAGCAGGGGCGCATTAGGAGCCCAGGCTGGTGGAGTAGTCAGGCTGGCAGCAGGGACGCATCGGGAGCCCAGGCTGGCGGAGTAGTAGTCAGGCTGAGAGCAGGGGCGCATCAGGAGCCCAGGCTGGTGGAGTAGTAAGGATGACAGCAGTGGCGCATTAGGAGTCCAGGCCAGCGGAGTAGTCAGGCTGACAGCAGGGGCACGTTAGGAGCCCAGGCTGGTGGAGTAGTCAGGCTGACAGCAGGGACGCATCGGGAGCCCAGGCTGGCGGAGTAGTCAGGCTGGCAGCAGTGGTGCATTAGGAGCCCAGGCTGGTGGAGTAGTCGGGCTGACAGCAGGGGTGCATTAGCAGCCCAGGTTGGTGGAGTAGTCAGGCTGACAGCAGGGGCGCATTAGGAGCCCAAGCTGGTGGAGTAGTCAGGCTGACAGCAGGGGCGCATTAGGAGCCCAGGCTGGTAGAGCAGTCAGGCTGACAGCAGGGGCGCATTAGGAGCCCAAGCTGGTGGAGTAGTCAGGCTGACAGCAGGGGCGCATTAGGAGCCCAGGCTGGTAGAGTAGTCAGGCTGACAGCAGGGGCGCATTAGGAGCCCAGGCTGGTAGAGTAGTCAGGCTGGCAGCAGGGACGCATTAGCAGCCCAGGCTGGTGGAGTAGTCAGGCTGACAGCAGGGGTGCATTAGCAGCCCAGGTTGGTGGAGTAGTCAGGCTGACAGCAGGGACGCATCGGGAGCCCAGGCTGGCGGAGTAGTCAGGCTGACAGCAGGGGTGCATTAGGAGCCCAGGCTGGTGGAGTAGTCGGGCTGACAGCAAGGGTGCATTAGCAGCCCAGGTTGGTGGAGTAGTCAGGCTGACAGCAGGGACGCATCGGGAGCCCAGGCTGGCGGAGTAGTCAGGCTGGCAGCAGTGGTGCATTAGGAGCCCAGGCTGGTGGAGTAGTCGGGCTGACAGCAGGGGTGCATTAGCAGCCCAGGTTGGTGGAGTAGTCAGGCTGACAGCAGGGGCGCATTAGGAGCCCAGGCTGGTAGAGTAGTCAGGCTGACAGCAGGGGCGCATTAGGAGCCCAAGCTGGTGGAGAAGTCAGGCTGACAGCAGGGGCGCATTAGGAGCCCAGGCTGGTAGAGTAGTCAGGCTGACAGCAGGGGCGCATTAGGAGCCCAGGCTGGTAGAGTAGTCAGGCTGGCAGCAGGGACGCATTAGCAGCCCAGGCTGGTGGAGTAGTCAGGCTGACAGCAGGGGTGCATTAGCAGCCCAGGTTGGTGGAGCAGTCGGGCTGACGGCCGGGGTCGTTCACGGTTTCATCCCTTCTTCGGTATCTTTCGTCTGGTATCTGTTTTTCCCGAATCGCCCGAACGACTCGCCCATCATCGCTGGACAGCTGATAAGTCGCAATTGACCAGTCGTCCTGCTTCAGTAAGAGCAAATCGGTAATACTTGGGTTTCTTGCCATGACCGCGACCCCTGATTCTTCGGTGATAAAGAACCAGATGCTGGTGGTCATTTGTGCATGCAAAATTCGTGCATGTCCCTGACTGGGAGAAAGTGATCCCGTAACAATAATGGCCAGGTTCTCTCGGGCCACAGCTCACTTCACCACCTTCCCCGCCCCCGACCCCCCCCCCCCATGCCACCACATGCCATTTTGCCTCATGAGATGCACCAAAATATATATATATATATATATATATATATATATATATATATATATATCCACAATTGTTCCAATATCTGCATGACGATGAACAAGGTTAGCACCCACTCGGGTAGGGGCCAATTACCCCCCCCCCCCCAACGATTTTCCAGAATAATTTCGAAACGAGGATGCAAAGTCACGCCAAACTTCGGTTGTCTGTCAGGATTTTTAAAAAAAATTCATTCCGAATGGGTTGCACGGTTGGCTTCAGGCTCAAAGCAGCTGCTGAGCATAGCTTGTTCCATGTATCCTGCACCAATCCCCCAAGTCAGTCGTCCAGTTCAACCGATTACCTCGCCTCCTTCCTTTTGCCAGACAGGAATGCAGAGGGGTTTACATGCCGCTCATTGTTGTGGTACGGCCGCCCCGTGCCTGGTTGGCCCTCGTTGGCCAGTTGTCAGCTGACCTTTCTATTTCAGTCGGGCCAAACAATGCGCCCGCTCTGGAACTCAATACCAGCGCCTTTAGATTACGAGTCAAGCATTTTTCCTGCGGGCCACGGAGCCGGCATGCCAAGTTTGCAACGAAAATTGTGACTAAGAAAACAGGTTTTTAAAAACTTGATTTTGGTAGGGAAGTCGTTGATGTAAATTTCTGCGTTCCAAAAAACAACGTTGCGAATGGCCAAAACGTGAAAATGGTCACGTCGTCTCCGAGCACGAGGCCACGGTTTTGAAATTATGTAGATGCAAATATGAAAATAGCCAAAGAACACCTTGGCTTTTTAGGAGCTTAGTCATCTATGATTTTAAACATTTCATACAAATGTATTTGTTTATGAACCCTTAAATTAATCAGTCTTGGTTGAACTTAAGATCCTATTTCCTTTTGTAGAAATGGCACAGCTGAATTCGGGGTGGAAGACAATCCCATACTGCTACCTTCAGCGAAAACAAATATCTGGAGTGCTATTTTGACCCTTTCACCTGTCGCTTTGTCGTGGAATGGGCTACTGCAAGAGTTTATACCCATAATTACTTACATTGAAATATGTGCACAGTCACTCCTTGTACACGACATTACTTCTACTCCAAAGACATATGCTCATTAGTGCCACACGTCAAAATTTATATTTCAAAGACTTATGCCGGTCATAACCTCTACTGTAAAAACTTATACAGTCATTGCTTACACATTACATTACTTCTGCTGCAAAGACCAATACACGGCATTAGTGCCGCACGACAAAGCCTAAGCTTCGGTTTTTGCAGCAGGAGTGATGTCACGTATAACTAATGCCGTAGCACTCCTGTCGGCAGAGTTTTTGCCGCAGCACTCCTGTCGGTAGGAGTTTTTGCCGGAGCACTCCTGTCGGTAGGAGTTTCTTGTGCTGTACGACTCGAAACATTTCCAATGTTCAGGGTAGCCCTAACAACATCTCCAGCCCTATTTTCGCAACCTGTTGGACAGGCAGGACTCGTACTGTGGCCAGTCACCCTGCATTTGCATGGCTCTGCATGACAACCGCGCTTCTACGGCCCACCAGTCAACTGATCCAAAGTCAGCTGACTGTCACCAGGCTGTTCTAAGGCCCGATGAAGCCGTTTCACGTGCGCACCACGAGGGTCTGTCTCCAGACACCTGGTACGCAATGGCGGTAACGACGAGGGCCGCGCAGAACCTACGTCCGAGGCTCGTTATCAGTGCTGCATTGTTACACTACAGGATGAACCAGACTTGATTTCGTAACACTCACATTACTTTGTGGTTGTACTGGTGCTACGAAGCTCACTGCATATGAACGTTGCGGCAACCCCTACAAATAGCCTCGGGCTATATATATATATATATATATATATATATATATATATATATATATATATATATATATATATATATATATATCCTATATCAGACCCTAAATCAGAAAGAGCTGATAATGTGCTTGGTAGATTCAACAACCAAAAGCCTCTTCTTCTTCGATTTGTAAAGGAAGGAAGGAAAAGGAAGGAAGGAAGGAAAAATCGCAATTTGTAAAGGAATCTGAATGATAGACAGTGGATTATTGCCGCATGACAGTTGGCGGATAGGTGTCCCATAGCGGTGAGTTCCGAATGCCAAAATCAGCGAAAAGGATCATGTTTTGAGCAATGGGAAGCCCATTTAGGCCCTCGTACTCTCGGACATTATTTTTCTGGAAATAAATCATACGAAACGTGTGATCTGCAAAATACGACACGAAGAACGGGCATCATGCAAAGCCAAAACAATGGCCTTTTAGCTAAATCTAAGCAATTTTTCCCCAAATGGACGCTGGTGTATTTTATTTTTACTTTCATGATGTGAATCTTTGTAATCTCGAACATACCTGCCTTGGTAATAATCCGTGTATTATGTTGGATGCCGCGGCGCTAAGAGCATAACAGGTCAACCCCCGTTATATAAACGCCTGGGAATATCTCGTGACCCACAAGTCAGAGGGAGCTGATATTATGCCAGGTGGATTCTGCGTATCAGATAAGCCCTGGTTCAACCTTCAGCGACATGCGAGGCGTGAAGCTGTCAGTCGTGCATTGCCGAGGGCGAGATCACATCGCCCGCATTAGTAGCAGATGTGAGCTCCGCAGGCTCTGACTATTCTCGCTCAACCCGCTCGGCTAATTGGCGGTGTTTTCACCGCTTTGGTCGGAGCTAGCGGTGCCAAGCGGCTAGCCCGGACGCTCCAAGCCCGTAGTGACACCGGCCGTGCCGCGGACGATTACACAGGCGGGCGAGCCCGGCCGGCGGCGGAGAGCGAGCCCGGCCGGCGGCGGCGAGCGAGCCCGGCCGGCGGCGGCGAGCGAGCCCGGCCGGCGGCGGAGAGTGAGCCCGGCCGGCGGCGGGGAGCGAGCCCGGCCGGCGGTGAGGAGCGAGCCCGACCGGCGGCGGCGACCGAGCCCGGCCGGTGCCGCCGTAGCCATCAGCGGCCTGGGCGTGAGGCGCGAGCGGCTGTGGCGTGAGGGACGAGGCGTGAACAGCCGCGGTGTGAGACATGAGGCATGAGCGGTCTGGGCGTGAGGTGTGAGCGGCCGCAGTGTGAGGGATGAGCCGTGAGGCGTAAACAGCCGCGATGTCAGGGATGAGGCGTGAACGGCCTGGGCGTGAGGCGTGAGCGGCCGCAGCAGTGTGGGGTGTCGAGTCGTCACGGCCGGCAGACGCGGTGCGCTGTCAGTGTTCGCTGCGTCATTCGCGATCTGAAGGTGTCGGTAGCAGGTGCTGTGCACGAAGCGACGGGTTTAATTGCCATCGAGTTTGATTTACGGGCCGACATGTCTGAACAACCGGGACCGGCGCCGATCTTATTAGACACCTGACGAGCGGCGAACACGAAACAGTGTTGTCCAATGCTCTTTAGTTGATGATGGTGGTGCCACCATTCCACCCGGGAATCTAGGGCACATTTGGATCCGCTTAGAAATCCACATACCCAGTATAAGCGGTATAGGATATTTTTTTCCGTTTGTTGCAGAGTTCTTCCAGTTGATAGTGCATATTTTGAGCACTGAGCTGAACAAAGTACTACCACCAGTTAATACGCTGTCCATGAGAAGGCAGGCTAGGAATGGCTCGAGCTCATATGCGTTCAAATTACGCACGATGTTAGCTCTCCATGCGCGTGAACTTCCTTCTTTTACAGGTTATGTCCACTGCTCCGTGACGGCCCCTCTCTAGACGGCATTGTGCTGAGACGCGTCAGCAACGGAACCGGTATGAGCCTATTCACGGCAATTATTTGGCATTAAATTTACGTGCCGCAACCAAAGTTAATTGCGGCATGATATGTCATATCACATTTACTACATGGGCGTCACTTAGATGCGGCACGTTTTGGCGGCGGGTCACCCATCCGGGGACAGCAGCTCAGCTGCGGCGTCGCCGCCGCGCCGCTTCCGACGCCCGCCTCTCGGCTCCCCGGCGAACGGCGGACGTCATGCCGCCGGCGCCGCCGAGACCCCGCTCCGGGCCGGGCTCAGGTCAGCGGCCGGCCGCGGCCCCGACGGGACGGCATGTGGAGATCAGCCGGCGCCCGGCTCTCGGCTCCCCGGCGAACGGCGGACGTCATGCCGCCGGCGCCGCCGAGACCCCGCTCCGGGCCGGGCTCAGGTCAGCGGCCGGCCGCGGCCCCGACGGGACGGCATGTGGAGATCAGCCGGCGCCCGGCTCTCGGCTCCCCGGCGAACGGCGGACGTCATGCCGCCGGCGCCGCCGAGACCCCGCTCCGGGCCGGGCTCAGGTCAGCGGCCGGCCGCGGCCCCGACGGGACGGCATGTGGAGATCAGCCGGCGCCCGGCTCTCGGCTCCCCGGCGAACGGCGGACGTCATGCCGCCGGCGCCGCCGAGACCCCGCTCCGGGCCCCCGCGGGACGGCATGCGGAGATCAGACGGCGCCGCTCGCCGCTTGTCGGGACGGCGGCCGGCTCGGCGCCGCTTTGCGGTCAGCGCCAGACGTCGCATGTGGGCGCCGTCCGCCGTCAAGGCTTCGGCAGTCGCAGGGACCGAGCGAGTAGCGTCCCCGTCGCCTGCGCGCTGTCGCCATCAAATCTTCTAAGCTCGTGTACGACCTGGGGAGACAGGGTGCCCGGCGTTTTCTCGTGATCTGACTAAGCGACGTCTTACCAACAGTCGGCAAAACGTTTCCACGTACCTCCTAATGGCTTACTCGTGCTGTGCGACTGTGCCAGTGCCACTTTCGCTGCTGAACCAGCCTGCAGTGGACAATTCCTTACTCAGACAGTCATCGATTACCAATACCGATGCGTTCTATCAGTCCGTCAATCCGTCCACAGTGCTCCGGCGGTGACCGTGGCGCCCCTGGCGACCGAGGCACATGCAGTCACTTGGACGCGCGTGAAGCCCAGCTTCACGATGGCGGCCACGCCGTTCTCTGAGAATGAGTTTCCGGGCCGTAACTAGTCGCCAGTCCCGGATGCGCCAGCCCCCAAAAACCCAGAAAAATAGGGCAGCAGACAACTCCATGCAGGAGTGAAAAAACCTCTGATTTACCGGATATGATAGGTAACAAAGGCTGACATCTTTGTGAACCAATTGGTGACAAAATTGCAAAAAAGAACACGAATTTCAACAGACCAGACTAGATCACAATAAATCATCCCTACCAGGCGAAACTCAAAGCTTAGTGTTGGTCTGTACTTACTGACGCTGGCAGCGTGAGTATGTGTAGAAGAATGTCGAAACTTTGACGTTTCTCTGTATGAGCAAGTTGAGCCATAAAATGCTGCCAAACGTAGCAGCTTCAATCAGGATAGCTTTTAGCAGGTGACAGAAGCACCCTACAAACTATACTATATCGGCGCTTACGTCACAGATCATTGGTGACACAGTGTCTTTCCAATGACCCTCAGATCAGTGTTTTTCACAGATTTTTCGGCCAAGACTCACTTCACATTCTAAACAGTATAAGCTACTAAATAGCTAGGTTTTTACCTGTCGTAAGAATTGTGGTTGGCCACATCATCTTGCATCGAACGTGATCAGTTTGCTACACAGCCTTTTAAGCGTCGTGCCATTTGAGACAGATGGGTTCGGTTGCTCGCCACGCGGTAATGCGGTGGGTTCAGTGCAGTGCTGTGCGCTATCGTTGGTTGTGTTTAAGTTGTGAGAAGATGACTAGCTAAGAGAACGTAGCTAGCTAATCGTCAGCTTTCTAAGATAATAGCGTTGATACAGACAACCAATATTGGCTACAGACAACCCCATGCTTCGAGCCTATGGGACCGACCAGCATGAAACCTGTGTAGCGTTGAAGCGGGGTACGCGCTGCGTGCTTTGGATGGTTTTGTTTGCAATATTGCAACATTTTTCATACCTGCTCCTTTGGGGCTTTCGGACATTGCGAAAAGAGTGTAAGTGGTCTTAGAGCTCTATGCTGTTCCTTTTTACCGTAAACCACCTTTGCAGCCTGCCGTAACTTTTTGCATAAATTTGGAAAATGCGCCGTCAGGGTTTTTAATGCCTAACAAGAGCACTGAAGGAGGTTTTAGAGCACTAGCTTGATTCGTTAAGGAGTACATTATGCGAGCAGCATTTTGCAACGCTTGCAACATTCCCAGAATTCTCTTGTAAGATCCCTGGTGCTTTGGAAAACCACTGAAGGCACTTTCAGTACACTAACTTGCTTCGTTATACCCTTTTCATTTGACGCTAGGTACTACCTCATATTGAGGAACCTGGCTGCCCTGTAAATAAAACAACTCTCAGTGATGTGCTGCATTCCTTGCTCCTTCCACAATACATGCAAGTGTGAGGTTAGCCAATTCCATGTGAAACACATAAGTGCTTCAGTGTTCTGGATGGAGGGAGGGGTTGAAGTTAGGGACATAATGCTATCGAGAGGAGTCCGTGGAATGGTTCCTCCCTTGCTACAACCGGTTGACACGACTTGGACTATGAACGACCTGTCGAACATCTCGCCGCCGCCCCCAGTCCGTATTCGATTCCAGTATAAGCTGACCCCACATACAATTTTAATTCGGCCATTCCTCCCCTATGCTGAGCTGCCGGTGCTTTCACTATAACCTATCTACTTGCATGCAGTTCCAAGCATTCGCCCCGCCCCCCTCGCCCATCCATCACCATACGGCGCAAACTCCGGCCCCACAATTTCGCCATTTTAATCCCTTCCAGTTGAACACAGGGCCGGTGTGGAGTACTATTGCCTAATATACTGCCAACTTAAGGGTTATAGGGACCGTGAACACACCCTCGCAATGTCCAATTCTCCCCATCTCGACACGTCAAGTTTATTTTCATGCGAGACGTTCGGGGTCATTGGGGCGAGAGGGAAGAACGTATAACTAAACGTCTGTTCCACCTCTTCAGGAAATTCTCATCCTTAGTGTTGCCTAGGTAGAGGCCTTTCCCCTAAAAAGGGTCTGTCCTTCGCACAGGCATTTTCTGGCTGGGACCTTGCTTATGCCGTCTTCGCCGAGCATGACATCGTTGGTAAACGTCTTAACGAGAACCCTGTGACGGTCACGCCGAGTCGCAACTTCCACAAATGTTAGTGGACACCGTCCCTGTTTAGGAGGGCCACCCGGACTACGATAGCCTCAGCTAGCAAATAGCACAGCAGTCAAAGCTGGTACGTTGTTGTCCTGTCGCCCGGGGTGGCTCTCCGTGCTTGCTATCGCCCAGGTAGCGCCCCGCCCAGGAGGAGAGCCCGCCTTTCCCCAATGCTAACCACAACACGAGTTACTGGCGGGGATTTGATGCCGTCTTGGCCAAGCACATCTTTCGTAAATGTCTTTACGAGAAACCTGTGGCGACTATGAGTCGCCCCTTCCGTAGAGTCTTATGGGCACCGTCCCTGTGTGATGAAAGCTTCTCTCACCGGCGTCCCCTCCCTCTTGAATGAGATCAGCCTTTCGACGTGATCAGTTTTTTTCTGACGGTACAAGTCCCGACTCCTTTATCTCTAACGTTGACAATGTCGGCGAACATTATGGGCATGGAAGCCCTGCATATACAGTCGTCTTTGGCCTCACGCGCTCGCTAGGTTGTTACAAGCGTGTCCAGATGGCATCTTTGGCTTCTCTCCAAAAGCCAGACAACATCGAGAGAATGTTGATTTTCTTCAACATCAACTCCTTCAAAAAAAACTCGGAATGACCACTACACCCTGAGATTAATTTTCAATGATTTGTGACATTGTTTGATCGACGTGCCGTCCATTTAACTATCACTTACGAATTTGAAATCATGACATTGCATTCGAATCTAAGTTATAACGTGGTTTATTAACGGGATAATCATGTCTGGTTTACCAAAGTCCAATAAATAATTTCAATGTAACTGACATGACACACACGCCACTGGCATGCGTGTCGCACCATACGACGTCACCTCATATAATGTCAAGAGCGTGTGATTCCCGCAATTTCTACGCAAAGCTCCCAACGAATTAGATGCTGCATTCCACTGAATAACGTGAATAGGGCGTCAGCGGTCGGTGCGAAATAATCTATAGAAACCAGACCAGACAAAATCTGGTCCGGCTTGGTTTTGAACGCACGACCATTAACTTTGAGACCGCGCCTAACGGCCATTGCCACAGAAACCCAAAACTATGTTGATTCTGCGATTGTATGAATGCTCATCTTGATTTGTCCTTATGATATTTTGGTCATCGACAGGATAACGCACTTGAGGCTGCTAGTATCTGCGCTGAGCTATCTCACATGATGACAATCTCCCATCATAAAGTACTGATTTCATCTCTGACGCTTCTTACGTCAGCCGTTGCACGTCGACGTTGTGCGGACAGCTGGCGCCGTGCTCTCCAGAGCATCGACCTATCGGCCCTCACCCAGGTATTCCCGGATCCGCCGGTCGGCAGCCCCGCCAGCACAAAGGCCGATACTGAAGTGCCGATGTTCCCCAGATACATGCATGTGTGCCCAGCCGTGCCGGAGTGACTGCTTTCCACGTATGCGGGCCAGTAATCGTTCTGTTGTGCTGTTTCCCGCAGCGGCTGCTTGTCGAACCTTTGGTGAGCGCTGGTGTCTGGGCCTGATTTCTGAGCGTCGGCTGACTTCTCTGTGGGTATTACAAGGAGGCTATATATACACAGGCACTTCGGATTATATTTTTCTGTGTTTTGGCGCGCAATTACATGAACAAGGAAAAATGCTAGCTCCACCTTACACCTTTAAACTGACCCAAGGTAACCATGTTCTGATAAGGATGGAATGCAAACAATGGCACATCGATTGGCGAAATTTTCATGCTGATCGGTCTTATGAGTTCGGGGCATGGGGTTGCCTGCATCCCCGTTTTCTGCTGTATTTTTTTAATTTTTGATGACATTCGACCTGACCCAACGTAACCATAACTCGGAAGAACAGCTTATCGACAAAGCGGCATGGAATGGTACAGGTGTGTGCCCATTGGTACCACTGTGAGCATGGGGTTGTATGCAGCCAATTTTGGTTATTTTGGGCGCTTTGGTGATTTTTGACCTGGCCCAAAGTCATCCTACTCTGGCGAAGGTAGGATATCGTCTATGATGCATAGTCAGACTTCAAGCATTTGAAGTGTGCGGCTCTGATCAGATTACAACCACCGAGTCCCTCAAACCGAATAGCATAAAAGGCGTTCTCGCCTATCACCGGTCAGGGGCAATGAAGAGAGTAGGGACAAAATAACACATGGTGATTCATAACGACTCATCAAAAAAGCAGAAGCCTGCACAGACCATATGGGTGTAGTTTCGGAAAATTAGTAGGTGGAGGTGAGCTAAAAAATAGAAATAACCCGAGTTAGCCCAGCTTACGCCAAAAAACATGTTTCTCCACGGCTTTAGCCCATTCTGTTCTCAAAGCTCGGGGAGAGGGCTGGTAAGCCTCGTAGCGAAACACGGAAAACATGATTTTCCACGCCCTCTGTGTACTGCATGCCCATGCGTGTGATCTTCCAACTTTGCCTTCAGAATGCTTGCTTTTTGAAAGACTTCCGATTCAAAATAACATTCTCAGTTCAGGTGGCGTCCTCTGGATTCCAATCTCAGCCCTCCAATCCTGATTGCCCCGCGACTTCAGAATCATAATTACACCCATGCTCAAGTAAGCCAAAAATTATTACTCGTCACGTTATAGCCTTAAACATGTCTCAATGCCTGTGACCTTATTTTTATTTTGCGTCTTCCTGAGTTGTTTTTGTCCTCTTCCGTTTTGCTTGCATGTCGACAGCACCTACTTCTTTAGACATGCCACTTCTTTGCTTAATGCGCATTTAGTATGCTTGCCAATTTTGTGTTTACATCGGTGCTTGCATTGGAGCACAGCAAAAACTTATCTAGTTAGACTTTGGCCTGCCGGGCACTTCTGATCGTTCAGGGGCTGACTACATTGGCCTTGGTGTCTGAGCCTTAGAACGGCAGTCGGATATGTGCCAACTTCCGACCGTTCAGGGGCCCACCACATTGGCCTTGGTGTCTCAGCCTTGGTGCCTTCCGATCGTTCAGGGGCCCACCACATTGGCCTTGGTGTCTGAGCCTTAGAACAGCAGCCGGATATGTGCCAATACATTTTTTGTGATGGTCGAACATATCACGTTCGTCAAGTAATTTACGTGTTAAACACGCTCATGTTGTTACGTTACGGCCGTGTTAATTATTTTTACCTGCCGCCGGCGTCGCATTGTAGCATTTCCGTTGATCATTGAAGTTGTAACGCCTAGTTCACTTGTGCGTCACGTTATTAACACATTTTAAATGCTGGGGTATTTTGTACTTCTTCATAACAGACGAAGCAAAAATTATACATCAGTCATTAGTCATCAGCTGATCACACTGACCAGCCGGCTACACATACTAAAAACTACGAATCAGGGTCATGCTCGATTTTGATGGTATTTAACGGCCAAGTTAAGTATATTTTTCATGATTTCCGAAATACTTAGCCTTAAAATGATGAGATGCACCATGTTCTGGAGAAAACCAGTAAGCTCCATGTTTTACATGCGTAGTACGCCTAGATTTCTGGGGCTGCGCACAGTAATACTGGTTACCGTACAGCAAATAGCATGCTAAGAATCTGAAAATGCAATGGCGGGAATGAAAATATTTTTTGGAGGGAGCCCTAAACTCTACAGGGCCCACATGTTGTGACCCCCCCCCCCCCCAACAAAATCCTGGATCCGCCCCTGGCTGTGCCCCTGCAAACGCGTATGCAGCGACTTGAACCAATATACCGCCACGAGTGGGATGGGGTCGTCAGGGGCTGATGCTAATTAAAGGGAGTGTTCCACATTGATATGGGGGTTTGAACTGAAAGAGCCATCTTGGAAATCTTTCGGTGTGGTTCACATTCTCGCCCTTCTTAAGACCCAAACCTCTCTAGTGTTTTAGCTATGCGCCTGCGGAAATGGCGAGAGTATTTCGGGGAGAGTATTTAAGGACAACTTTGCGTTCATGACGTCATGATAAGGTCGTTCGAGTCCTGCTATTCCATAAGCCACGCGACGATGAAAGCCGAGAAAGGTATAATGGCCGAGTCGCTCATATCTAGCGTTCGTGGGCACGATTTCCAGATATAACTACCGTCAATCGGCTCTCAATCAATGTTTTGCAAGGTACAAGGACGTAGTCAAACAATGACGTTTCGAGTATCATATTTGCTAAACAAAGGAACTGTGTTATCTCGAGCAGTCTTTTCTAATTAAAAGTATGCCAAAAGTTATAAGCGAGCTTCTTTCATCATACTTGATGCTTGCCTCAATAACTTCACATGCGAAACATTCCCTTTAGGCCATGGAGGGCGACAAGCTGTGCTTTTGGTTAGTTTGTTTTATTTGGTGTTTGCTCATGCCTTCCCACCTGTAATCGCACGTTTTAACCCTGATCTCTGGTCAGTTAACTATGCCACATTCCAGCTGGCTCCACTGATGGTGAACCAGCCTTTCTGGTGGAAAGCTGGTTGCCCGCGCGCCACGTCCCAGTCTGCCGCCGTGCCGAAAGTTTCGCTTCTTCCTGCCTCACCACGCTATGTCTCGTCCTGCGCGCCTGCCAGTGAGTGCTGTGCGAGAGTCATCGCCCGTGTGACGTGGCGTGCCGTGGATTCGTGTCAGTCCGACAAAACGGTCTACTCGACGAAGTAGTCTGCTCGACGAAGCAGTCTGCTCGACAAAACAGCCTACTTTCGCCGCGACAAAGATGCATCGCAATGTTACCAGCCATCTGGTGCTGCTGGTGTTGACCTGCTTGCTCGTAACAGCTGCGAAACCAGCATAACAGCCATCTCCCTGACCCGGACCAGCACCATCGTCACTGGCGCTGTCCGGTAGCGAACCTCCCAGCCCACTGGACCTGTCGACGCGCCGACCGATCTCGAGGCGACCTCGCTCCGCATCCCGGCAGCCGTGACCTTGACCGTGACCGGCCTGCGGTCGCTCGCGGTGCCGGCACCAGGCGCTGGGGCTGCAGGGGCGGTCAGGTATGGCGGCGCTCTCCTCCGGGCGGTCGTCGTCGGAACCTACTGGTGGGACTGATCACCATCCAGTCGCTGCTGCCGGGGACGGTTCCGCCGCAACACGGCCATCTAAACCGGCTGCATTATGACTCTTGCGTGATCACCGAGACGTGGCTTCGTCCGCCACCGCGTTCAGGCTGGTCACGGTCTCTGGCTATGCGCTGTACGGCGCGGACCGGCCCGGGGGGGTCGGCTGTGGAGGTGTGGCGATTTTGAGCCGGGATTGTTACAAGGCCACTGTCGTCACACAGCCGGCATCTGAGAGTCCGGACTGTGGGCTAGAATCCCTCTGGCTGCGTGTGAGATCGGAGTCCGGTCCGCAATTCACTGTGGCTACGGTCTACCGGCTCCCGCGCCGCACCGCGGCCGCCCTCCAGACGAACTTCAACAACCTGGAGCTGCAACATCAGCGAGTACTTCTACAGCGCCCCGGACCGATCGTCATCATGGGTGACTTAAATTGCAATTTACTGGACTTTGTAGTACCGTTGCAAAGGACCGGTTAAATGAGATGCTCCCAGCGTTTCATCTGCACCAGCCTGTCCTTATTTTGCCAATTTGTCGTTTCAAGCCTCTCCGTATCCATGCTCGACTACTGAAACGGATATACCAAGTCTGCTTACTTCGTGATTTGTACCATGTCGACTGGTCTGGTATTTTTAGACACCCATTAGTCGCTGATATGCGGTCCCATTTGCTTGACTGCCTTTTACCACTCATTGATAAACAAGCTCCGATCAAACTAACGTCATTGAAGTATCCTGGCACACCAGCTGTCACCCGGTGATCTTGACCTTGTGGCACGGTGGAGGGCCGTGCTGCGTCACGGGGAGAGACCGCCGGCCTTCCGCCAACTGGACCGGGGGGTGAGGTCGGCGAGCACCCGTGACTGCCGGGCGGATGTTGAGGAGCGGCTGCGTGAGCAGGGAAGTAGTTCTCTGCGCAGCATTATCCATCCGCTTTTGTGGGGAAGAAGAGCGGTGCCCGCAATCTCCCAGCCGCGACTCCGGACGAAATGAATGTTTATTTCGTCAATGTCGGCCCCTGCGTTGTAGCCAACCTGGCCGGTCTGGGAAGCCATCTGACGTCCCAAGTCGCCTGCCCAGGGTGCGCACTTGCGATTTTCGGGTGACTGGCACAACCTTTCGAGGGCTGCATGAGGTCATGTTCTCCATGAACCATTCCGGGCGCGTGGTGACGTTTGTATTCGTATCCTGTTCCTCCGTTTTGACGTTATCGGTCCCATCCTTCTCCATATAATCAACACTTGCCTCACCTCCTGCGATTTTCCCCAATTCCTGGAAGCACTCCCTGGTTCATCCAACTTTTCCATTCCGGCGATCCAACCCTGGCCTCCAATTACCGTCCTATATCTACCGTTCCTATCATGGCCAAGATTGTCAAACGTGTGGTCCAGCGCCAGGTACCTACATTGACCTACATCTCCGGCAATCGTTTACTGTCCTCATCCCGACATGGTTTCCGTCACCCTCATTCCACTGAGACTGCACCATTTATGGTGACCAACAGCATCTTTTCCAACATGGGTCGTGGTCACCTCCTACTCCTGTGCCTCCTGGATCTCATTAAATGTTTCGACATCACTCCTCATGCTCAACTACTTTCCAAGCTACACCTCTATAACATGTACCCGGCTGGGTTCTCCTCCCATCTTTCTGGTCATCCCCAGTCAGTCTGCATTTTTCTTCTTCTGGTGGCAGTGGTCTCCAAGCCCCTCCAAATACCAAGAGAGTCTTCTAGGGATCAGCCCCTGGTCCTTGTATATTCACAATCTTCGCCAACGACCTCAGCCTGCACGCACCAGACGCTCATGTTATCCATTGCGCTGACGACGTCCAAGTCCTCAAATCAGATCTTAAACGCAACCTTTCTTCCCTTATGTAACGCAGGGAAACAACCCTATCTTCCCTAGCATCATGGTTCCATGCCCACGGTCTAAAGCTCAATGGCATCCAAAACTGAACTCTCTCTCCTTGGTACCAGACAGAACATCCGCGGACTTACCCCTGTCAGCGCACGGGTCGGCGGGGAGCCCGTTCGGGAGAGCCCGACCTTAAGAAAATTGGGTGTGGTGTTTGGCCGCCACCTGAGCTGGGACGCACGCGTCAGTGACGTAGTAAAAATGTGCATCGGCGTCCTGATCAATCTTCGCCGCCTGAGACATTTCCTCCCGCAACGAGTGCTGCTGACCATAGTGCAGCGTAGTCATTTCGCGCATGAGATATTGCATTTCGGTTCATGGCTAGGGGTCTGCTGTTAACGAGGCCAGACTGCTCAAAGTAGTCGAATTCGCTACCAGAGTAGTTACTGGCCTCCGAAAGCCTGGCTACGCGCCTCGCGCGCGGGATGACCTGCACGTTGCCACGCCGCGCCAAGTGTGTTGAATGCTAACTGTTGTCGCTGCGCACAAAGCCCGTGAGTAAAGTGAACCTGCAAGCCTCGCCTGTTTGCTTCAAACACACGCTGACGCGCGAACCAGTGACCGAACTACCTGTATGGACCATAACCTACACCCCCGGCGGTGTGCACGGTGGCAGGACAGCAGTCATTTACATACCGAGTGGCGTCTCTCATCAATGGGCTGCCTTTGGAGGTCAGACGACTGGATTCAACAAGCTTTAAGTGCGCCTGATTGACATCAGCCGTGTGTCGGCTGATGTCAATAAAATACGATCTGGCCGTTTCGGCTTGCTGATTCAGCTAGGGATTACGGTGTGTGCTTAGCTAAGGATTACGGTGGAAGTAGCCATTCTGTTTGTCCAATTAATTTTGTCCCGTTTTGCGAAACTGCGTGGGCTCGCTGCGCTGCCGCCCTGCCCTACCACCCTCGTCGCCAAGTTTCACACCGTTACACCTGAGCTGGGACGCACACGTCACCGTTGAGTCACCACTGAGTCGCTGGGAAAGTTTCCCTTGTAGTTGCGGGGGGGGGGGGCAGCATACAAACGGGGCGAACACCCCTGCCGTGACAGAGCCCGCGCAGTGCTGCAGCCAAGGCCGTATGAGGATGCAACGCGGCACGGCCGGGCCGGGGACACTGCTGCCACCCGCGGCAGCGGCCGAACCACAAACGTGCTGCCAGCCGCCAGGTGGCACTCCACGATACACAGCTCTGCGGTTCAGCTGCGTTCCCACGCCGATCGGCTTCTACTCCAACACGCCCTGACATCACCTCTTCTCCTTCCCTTCAGCTCTGTGGCGAGGCTCGACCGATCCGGCCGCCTGGCCACCACCGGCACGCAGGGATGCTTGCTGCAGTCCTCCAACTAATATTTTCCAAAAAGGTGTCTAGGCCATTCATAGAGACCGCAGAGACCTCATCGAGACTGCAGCGAGACCGAGACCGTGCTCCGTGTCCGAGCTCGTCAAACGGCTGACGGCTCGCTCGAGCCGCAGGAGCTCGACTGTGTCTCTGTGAGGGTCGCGTCTCGGATTCGGGAGTGCTCTTCGCTGGGTGTACTATTTTCATTCCTCAAGGTCACGTTTTCGTGTTGTAGAACCCTTACGAAGACTCATACTGCCAAAAGTACTGAAGTTTTTGGTCCGGTTATGCCCTCACTACCTGAAGGATCTATCAAATAACGTGACCTGTGGTGACCTGTTTATGTCAGGTGGGCCCGTTTTTGCAATCACAGAAACTGTCCGTAGGCCGTTTTGCAACCGGAAGCCAGTTACAATCGCCTGCCTTTCTGCCTCATCCTGGCAGAAAGGGCGGGCACCTCTGGGAATGGAGCCCCACAGTGAATGGTTACGCGTAAAAATATTAACTTGTGCACATTGTCGGATTCGTAATGTCACTCGAGTGACATGTCATGACGCGAATATTTGAATGTTGGCGGGGGTGGATCTAGGATTTCGTCCATGGGGGGGGGCACGCAACATGGTGGGGCCCCCTGGAGTTTGAGGCCCCCTCCAGAAAATATTCTTGCTTTTCTGTCATTACATTTTAAGACGGGTCGCATGTAATATATATATATATATATATATATATATATATATATATATATATATATATATATATATATATATATATATATATATGAAAGCATGGGTTCGGTTAGCACTTCATTTTTTCATTTTGATGGCCTATGAAGTTAACCTAAGTTGACCTTAGCCCATCTCTAGGCCACCACAAAATGACATTTTTGTCATTGTGTCAATGACACTGTGTTTGGGATGCTTTTTTCTCAAAGTTACACTTAAGAACATAAACTTCGTCAGAAGCACATTGTGTAGGAAATATAAAGATAATTGTTGTAAGCTACTGGCAGACCAATTTCGAACAATGATAACCTGTTCGGATACACTCCATCTTTCGGGGGCCCCCCGCACCGGGTTTTGGGTACCTCTAATTGGAATGGAGAGTCTTACGCTCCTGTCGGGGTTCCTTCTGATAAGATACTTGGCCATTTCTATTGTGGGGATCTATACATCTGGTTTTAGGTACTTCCTTTTTGAATGGAGAGCCCTCTGCTCTTTTCGAGAACCCTGTCTGTTAACCTGCTCGAGCACACTCGAATATCCGGGGGCCCTCCACATTGTGTCTTGGGTACTTCCTATCTGAATGGAGGGCCCTACGCACTTATCGGGGCCCCATCTGTTTGCCTCCTCGGCTAGACTGGTTGGTTCGGGGCTCTGTATATTGGGTCTTAGCGTTTGGATTTTGGGCCCTGCACTCCTGTCAGGGCCATCCGATAATATAATTTGTTCGGGTACCCCCCATCTTCTGGCGGCCCTCCGCACTGGGTTTTGGGTACTTCTTATTGGAGGGCGCTACGCTCTTGACGGGCCCCTTCTTATAACCTGCTCGGGCACATTCCATCGTTCGAGGGGCCATTTGCATAGGGTCTTCAGTTCTTCCCGTTTGAATGGAGGGCCTTACGCTCTTGTTCGAAGCCCTGTCTGTTAACGTGCTCTGGCACGCCTGGTCACCGATCATTCGAGGGCTCTCTACGTTGGATCTTGGGTGCTTCCTACTTAAATGGAGGGCCCCACGCTCTTGACGGGACCCTATATTGTAAGCTGCTCGGGCACGCTCGATCGTTGGGAGCGCTACACATGTTGTCGTAAGTATTTCTTATGTGAATGGATGCCGCATGTTTTTGGCGGGCCCCATTTATTAAGCTGCTCAGGCCGGTGGCGGATGCACATGGGGTGGGGGGAGGCACGGGGCAAAGGCTCCAAAGGTGCCCATAACCGGCCGAACAGACGCGGTTTTCCGAGAGCAAAATTGGACGCCTTTGGACCTACAGACGACCAAGAACAATTGCTTGCAACAAAAGTAAAGAGTTCATGAGCAGACGGAGTTAATTCTTTCCTGTTTAAAAATGGTACTGTTAGGGGGAAAATTTTGGGCTCATTGCGTTACCCAGAGGCCTTACGCTGCTGCCCGGGCTCTATATGTTCACTTGCCCAGTTAATCTGATTGCTAAGGAGCTTTCCATGCTGTCTTTGATCTGTTTGCACCTCCTCGTAGGGCCCAACACTGCTGTTGGGCCGCTATCCGCTCTCATGTAGGGGCGCTCTTGATCAATCAGGTTTTCCTTCACGGATTTGTCCCATTCGCCCGAAAGACTCTACACGCATTTCCGGGGCCCATATGCCAGGGTACGCTCAGATGGTCAGGGGCCCTTCATATAAGTTTCCGGTTCTTTCCACTTACTTGGAGGGTCTTGTGCCGTTGCAGGGCCCTTATAAGGTAAGGCACCGAGACATTCGATGTTCAGGGGACCTCTGCTTTGATTAGGGGATGCTTCCCTTTGATCTCCTTTGCGGAGGACTCTTCACTCCTATTGAGGCTCTTTCTGTTAACGCGCTCGTACACTCTTGTTCGCACAGGGGTATTAATGCATGGCCTTGGGTAATTCCCCTTTTCTCACAGGGTCTTTTGCTCTGGGTGGGGTAACACATGTCAGCTTGCCGGGACACTACCGATAGTTAAGGGGCCCAACGCGCTGGTCTTGGGCTCTTTTTGCTTGCTCTGAAGATCCTATACTTGTTGACGGGGGCCACTTTGTTGGCCTGCGGCACCCATGATCGCTCAGGTTTCGTCCCAATTGCCCTTGGTGCCTTCGCCTTAGAGCAGTAGCCGAATGTGCGCCGATGAATTTTTACGCGCAACTACCGAACATAATTTTACATGCCGCCGACGTCGTACGAGTCATTTTCATTGGCTACTGAGTGTGTGACGCACATTACACTAGTGCATCATGTTCTTCACATACTTTGAATGATAAGATATGTTGTAATCCTTTATGAAAATGAAAAAAATTATGCATTAGTCATCAGTCATCAGCTGATTACATCGCCCAGCCGGCTAGCCGTAACTACATAAGCAAGGAATTAAGTCCATGCTTGGTTTTGATGGTTGTTAGCAGCCAACTCAGTTTCATCTTGCCTGTCGTTCCGAAACACTTAGCCTCAAAATCACAGCATTTAACACGATCTGAAGAAAATGAGTAAGGTCTATATGTTTGCATGCGTAGCACGCCTAGCTTTATACGGCTGAGCACAGTAAGATGGGTCTCCGGAGTTAAGAAATAAATGAATAATTAAATACATGCATGTATGTGTATGCCTATATATATATGCATATATATGTATATATATATATATATATATATATATATATATATATATATATATATATATATATGTGTATAAGCATTCTATATATATATATATATTCTTCTATATATACATATATATATATATATATATATATATATATATATATATATATATATATATAGAAGGCCCCCGAAAGATGGAGTGTATCCGAGCAGGTTATCATTGCTCGAAATTGGTCTGCCAGTAGCTTACAACAATTATCTTTATATTTCCTACACAATGTGCCTCTGACGAAGTTTATGTTCTTAAGTGTAGCTTTGAGAAAAAAGCATCCCAAGCACAAAAATGTCATTTTGTGGTGGCCTAGAGATGGGCTAAGGTCAACTTAGGTTAACTTCAAAGGCCATCAAAACGAAAAAATGAAGTGCTAACCGAACCCATGCTTTCAGCACAATGTGTTTCGTGGTCGAGAGAAGTGTGTTCTGCATCTACGGATGCTGAAGACCGCATAGTTGTTGTATACATTATACATAACCCCGTTGACACTTGGTAATGAATTTGTAGCAAACTGAGAACGAGCACGTTGAGATCATATGTCATCAGCTTCACAAACACGGTTTAGGAGTGGTTACACGCGACACATCCATTTATCTAGCCTCTGCTACCGACGCCAGAGGGCATTGACTTTGGATGGACATCACATGACCTTGCATGTCCTCACGTGGCCTATTTTAGGCTCAGTGTGCATTAGAATGATATCACAACATGCCTGCAGTGGATCGTTCAGCTTCTGCGCCCACAATTACCGAATAAAACTATATTTTAAGCTCAGCATGCGCCTTGCAGAAGGCACCCTCAAAGATAGGTGATGACCTGGGTCAAGGTCATGTGCACTTTGGTCATATGATCGTTGTGCATGTGAGGTAGCACTCTTTCCCTCGTATCCAACATCAAAACACCACAAAAATACGAACAAATTTGTATCATTTACGATGAAAACCTCGACTTACGGCTTCACGTCACGTAGCTCGCCTGTTGAATCAAGTATAAAACTCACAAAAAGTTGTGTTCCGTCAAAGTTTTTAGAGCCTGACCCTTTCAATCTGACCTAGGTCACTGACCTTGGTTAAATCAAGACTTTAAATTTGCACAAAGGATGTCAAATTGATAGATCTATAGGTACTGTAAATGTAATGTCACTGCGAGTGTACGGTTTTGAGCTGTGTTCGAAAACCCGTAGGGAAGGTCAATATACCCCCCCCCCCCCCCGCCAACCTGGCGCGAGATGAGCTGTTCATCTGGCAAGCCCCCATTTCGAAAGGTTTGACCAACACATGCGGACTCACTGGTCCGGCCCACGCGTGGTGACCGGAACGGGTCGCCCCTCACCTGTCACAGCGGCCGGTGGTGACCGGAACGGGTCGCCCCTCACCTGTCACAGCGGCCGGTTGTGAGCGGAACGGGTCGCCCCTCACCTGTCACAGCGGCCGGTTGTGACCGGAACGGGTCGCCCCTCACCTGTCACAGCGGCCGGTCGGGAAGGGTTTTCGTTAGCGAGAGATTATGTCTCGGTCCATCCGTTCCGGTGAGGGGAGTCAGACGCTTTGATGCCCCGCGCGACTAGATTCGATTAGAGCCAGGCCTCAGTCGTTCGCCACGAAAGACTAGAATCGACTAGGCTGGTGCCCAAGCAGCTAAAGTTTAGGGTTCCTCAAATAAACGGTTTGGTGACCCATCGCCGAAAGGACCGACCCTGAATGTTCCCCATTTGGACGTACAAACGTTGTGGTGCCTTTGAACTTTGTTGTTTCTTGAAAACACACGACCTCAAGTCGATAGATCCCAGTGGGATCTATCGTGGTGTCCCCCGGAATTGGGTGCCTTTTTAAATAATATTCATGATGCTCTGCAATAAAGGTTTTGTGGTGCCTGATTTAGAAAGGGGTTAATCCAGAATTTGGCCCGGATGGAAAGCAAAGAAATTGTGATGTGCCTAAAAATTAAGGTTTCGAAACCCTTTCAGTGGCCGGCTTGGTCTTGTTGCCTTTTGCATATAAGTGCTTTGGTGATGCGAAATGGAGATCTTGCTGTCCCTCCACCGAATGGCCGATCGATTATTTTGTCCATGGCGCGCCACGGGTATTACAATTTCCCTGGCATTTGTTGTCTATAAGAAAAAAAAATGTTTTCGTACCCCTTAAGGGGTCAACTAGAGTTAAGCTTCTCTGGCAAAGAAAGATTATGGTTATCCAAAATGAAAAAAATGGTGGTGCCGCTTTGCCAAACATCAAAGAAGGGACCAATCAGCATTTTTGTCACGGTGAAACGCGCAGAAACCCCTCTTGAAAAAGGTCATGGTGCCTCGAAATAAAGGTTTTGATGCACGTTGCCTAAAGAACTGTCCCAGGATTTCGATCGGGGTGGGAGGCACAGCATTGTTGTGCCCATTGAGCATGGGGGTTTGCAGCTCTTCTCGGTCCCAACTGGAATGGGGCGCCTCTTGGAACTAAAGGTTGTAGCCTCGGAAATGGCGGTTTTAGTGCTCCTTTGCCGAGGGGGCTAATCCAGTATTTTGTCAAACGGACAAAGCACATGTATAGAAGTACCTGTGGAATTTAATGTCTCCGTGAATTAAAATTTGTTGATCTTTTGCGGTGTTCCTGGAATATTGTGCCTCTTGGAAATAAAGCCGAGGTTTCGAAATGAAGGGTTGGTATGGTCCAAACGGGGCGGGGGGGGGGGGGGCTCATGCTGGCCCAGAGGGTGGGTGACATAGCTCCATGCCTCTTCTCACTCGTTATCAGAACACTTCCCTGCCTGCATTGTTTGATTACAGGCAGAACGAGACCATCAAATTTGAATAGCTCTGGAGCATCCACCACGTCATACAATGAAGTATCTTCTGTAGCCCCAGTGGCTGGCACTTCCGGCAGGAGCTCAACAGACACCTAAAATCGTTGCCTTCCCGCAGCCCCCCGGAACGGAGTCATTCGCATCACAAGTGGCACCATTTGTGGGCACGTGCGGTGTCTACTACGACGGGCAGATGCTGTGGTCAAATAGTGGCTGCTCCTTCTCCAGCAAATAAGCTGTCCTTGAACCAAAACAAAATGCAGAATCGGTATCTTAAATTTTCAGAAACTGTGAGACGTCCATCAGGAAACGTTATCAAAATACAAACGTCTGTCTGCTGTCCCGTGCTCATCCTCAAGAGCTGAGGTGCTGAGGATGAACGCAGGTCGTAATTTTGAGCACCGCTAATGTTCTCGTAGTTGAACACTACATTGTCGTTTAACCAGTGCCTCCCGATTCATCGAAGGTCGTTTACTCAACGTAGTTAGTTTGAGCTCATAATACCGAAAAAAACCGGAAGCTGAGGGGCCTTTGTCTTGTATTAAATCCGAATTATGACCGTAGAGCGAAGTGGGCAAAATTTCTGAAGAAATGTGTCTTGGAAATAGAATGAGCAGGGCACATGTGCTCGCCCCCCCCCCCCCCCTCCCCCAATGAACAACTCAAAACTCCACCCCTGGCAACAAGCATTGGAGAGAAGGCAAGTTCTCCACCAAGAAATCTGAGATGAATACGAGGTTAAAACGCACAAAAGTAGCATTAATCGCTGAGGCCCAGAGGTCCCAGGCAGAGGCAAATGGCTGGGACCCAGACCCCTCTTGCACGTGGCTCTACAGAGGCAGTTTCAGGCATGGGACACTCGCGCCCATTCGCCCATTTGCTGAGGGCATTTGCCTTGGCCTGCCTCTGGACTAATCCGTCTACTCATGGGGCAACGTGAGAACAGGTTTAGCCCGTCCTCCGCCGCCAGTGAAGGATCGCGAAGTCCGGGTCACCGTGTCCAACAGCGCAGTCGGCGGCGTCCGGGCGGCGAAGGTCGCGCTGTGGCGCGTTGGCCGATGACAATGAATACTTGCATGCTTGACTGTCAGGTTCAGGATCTGTTTTGCAGCCTGTTCTTAAAATGTTTACAGGCCTTTAAGCCGCCAGGCCAGCATTGGTAAGCAAACTCACAAGCCAGCAGTAAAGCTTATGTTTGCATGGCCACGGAACAGCACCGCATAATGTATAGTAACTCTACAATCATCAGCAGTGTTATTCACGTTAGATGAATATGTTTCTTCTGCATTTGCTTGTACAATGTCACAAGTGTGAGGGAAGTCATTGTGGGACAGCTTCCGTCGTCAGTCAATGAACAATCCAACAATCTCTGTGACTTAAAATATTTAATTACACTTTTTTGTAAATATTGAGCTGTTCCTTGCTCTTCCACAGAGATATAACAGGTATTGTGGCGGCAAATCTTCATGGACACCGTTACCACTCATGTCAGTCATGCTTAGATCGCGTTTATGACTTGGCATACGTTCCAAACCTTTACGTCACGTATTTTTTGTCGGAATGTTCAGCTAAGTTGCAGTTTGCACCGCTTCTGTTGTGCCTACTTTAAGAGTTCTATTGGGGACGGGGAGACCCTGGCGTGACGCCGAACTTCAGAGGTAGACCTTTTGATGGACAGCTAGAAAATATGTTTGAGATAGTAGGTTCTGGCAGAGCTTAGTTAATGAAACTAACCTGCGCACCGAGCAGTATTTAGCAGCGGCTCAGTGTGTCTCACCGCACCGGATAATTGGCTTTGGTTCCTCACCGCACCGGATTCACACCGGATAAGTGGATTTCCAAAATTGTTCATTGCAGTTTTTGACTGGGATAGCTTTGATACGATCCGATCGTTTTCGAATGCGTGGGAACGGCAAATAAGCTGGCTGTACCGATTACAAATGAAGCAATCGTCTATCTTCAAACGACATTGCTCGCTTGCATGCCTACAAAGACATGGATGGCAAAAGACATATGCTGGCAAATCGTCTTGCATCGATAGATGATATAAGTAGTTGTGCGATCCTACAACAGCTGTGTTCATGGCAGGCTGAACTAGATCCCAGGGATAAAGCGCGACAAAAGTTGTTGATGATTTGAGAAAACCGTTTTTGCGGTAAGCCTGTGGATACATGAGCTATGTATCAAACCTGAAACAACATGCCGTTGGTACCAATTTCAAGCCTACCCCTTTAACCTACGCCCACCCGTGCGTCTGAGACGACCGCGCGCGTGTGGGGGAAAGCTGACTTCCCCTCCAGGATCTCAAACTTCCGGATGACGTAAGAGAAAAAGTTGTTGTGAATGTCCCGTCAAATCATCAAGACCGCATCCCAAATTTTTGACCTCAGGTCAACTGTGAGGTCACTAGAGATCACGAAATGTATCAAAACGGTCGTTCTGATAAACGCACTTCAAGCATATGTTAACACGTCAGGGCGGATACTGACGCCACTGATGTGCGCGTTAAGTCTGTGAGGAGTCCACTGCGACCATTTCTGTCCCCTCGCAAAGGTATGGTAATACCGGTCATCGCTCAACATTGGAGGGAGGACCCTTCCATTGCTGAAAATTGGAGCGATGAAAAAGATTTATGCAAACGAAAGCAAGAAAGTTTTACTTCGCAATGCCCTTCAAGCTTAATCTATTAGGTGCAGGTGTGAGACAAAAGCACCCAATCATTTTAAGATGACCTAGAGGTCAGCTGAGCTCAACTAAGGTCAAACCCTAAGCCGCCAAATTGACAAAATTGAAATGCTCACCGGGTCCGTGCCACCAGTGCAATGGTTTTGTGAGGCCAGAAATAGTGCGTTGTACATCTACAGGTACTCAACATCGCATAGTTGTTTTAAGCATTGCACCTAAAACCTTGGACGCTTGGTAATGTATTTGTAACAAACTGGCAACGGGCACGTTGCTACATGGGATTTTACGTCATCAGTTTCATGAACACGATATGGGTGTGGTTGCACGCGTCGCACTCGTTCATCTAGCCTCTCCGCTACCGACGACCGGGGACATTGAGCCTGGATGATCTCACATGACCTTTTATGTCCTCACGGACCTATTGTGAGCTCATTATGCATCATTATTATATCACATGTTTTCAATGGAGCATTCATATTTGGTGCCCAAAATTATCGAAAAAGCTGCCTGCGTTGGGCTCAGCATGTGTTTTGCAGAAGGTGTTGATAGAGGTAGGTCATGACCCGAGCAAGGCAATGATGCGCTCTTTGGTCATATGATCGCTGTGCATACGAGATCGTGCTATTTTCCTCGCATGCAAACACCGAATCTACACCAAATGCGTGCAAAATTACATGATTTACGACAAAATTTGAAAATTGACCTGACGCCAGGTAACTAATCACGCCTGTGTTGGAAAATCCGAAATATACATGCTCAAGGTATTATTATGTTCTAATACAACATGTGTTTTGCTCGTAAGTTCTGTGACCCTGATGTTCGTACATCGCCTGACCCACATTTGCTCGATGCGCTTGAATTCAACAGCTTTACCGCACCACATGGCTGTGTAGCACGCTTGTTACGCGATCTCAGTGCACACAAGACCTGTGGTCCCGACGGGCTCAGTGCCCAGATTCTCAGGGAATGAGCTGAGGAGCTAGCTATTCCGTTAGTAATAATATGTAAGCTTTCTCTAGGCTCTAGCGTCTTCCCCGCCATGTGGAAACAAGCGAATGTGACACCGGTGCGTAAGAAGGGGTCCAAAAAGCTGCCTGGAAATTACAGACCTGTGTCGTTGCTTCCTAGCTGTTCAGAAATATTGGAGAAATTTGTGAGCGATAGCCTATCGCAGGTTTGTTTGCCCGCCCTTCTCTCATCCCAGCACGAACTCCTTCCAAAGCGCTATTGCATCACAAACCTTTCATGTTTTCTTGAACGCTGCTGCACATCTATCTCAAAAGGTAAACAAGCAGATGCAATTTACACTGATTATTCTTCATCATTCACCAGCGTGAAGCACCTCCGTCTGCTGCACAAGCTTCGCTATTCTTTTTGCATCACTGGCCAAGCGTGCAACTGACTGGAGTCGTACCTCAGCAATCGTTCAGAACGTGCAGTGCTCAGCGGCAAACAGTCTGACTGGATTCCAGCGCGATCTAGTGTCCCGGGAGGCAGTGTGCTAGGGCCGTTGCCGTTCGCCTGCTTTCTGGCTGACGTTCCTGACCAAATCGAGAGTGAGTGCCTTACGTAGGCTGAGTATGTGAAAATTCGTCACTGAATCGACAATGTAGCAGATTGTCTTACACTTCAGGCGGATTTGGATCGCCTCTGTGAGTGGTCCAAGAACTGGGGGCTGAAATTGAACCGAGCTAAGTGCAATACCATCTCATTCACCCTCCGCACGTCATGTGTTCACTACTCATACGCACTAGACGGTTACCGCTTGGATAGCTGCCAGCAGATTCGCGATCTTGGCGTTTTGCTGGACACCAAACTCACCTTTGCCAGTCACATGGATTCAGCTGTCTCAAAAGCAGATAGGATGCTGGGCCTTCTCATGCGAAGCGTGCAAATGCCGTCGTGTCCCCGCCAGGCGCGGTTCAATCACAAGGCTTTGCTTTGTGCCTTCAACGCTCATGTGAGACCATTGATAGAGTACGGTAGCGTTATTTGGAGCGGTGCTGCCGTTTCTCATCTCACCCGGTTCGAAAGACTGCAACACCGCTTTCCTACATGGTTGGGTTCGAGTAGCCAGTCTCGGTTCCTCCACTGGATTATGAGCATCTTCTTGCTTTCTTCAAAACATCATCTATCAAGATACGCTTCACTCAGTCTGACATTTTATTTTTATACAACGTATTTCAGCACAGGTTTGACTACGCTCACTTGACATCACTGTTCAGTCTGGCTACATCCTTCCGGGGTATTCGGCATATCGGCCGTTTCCACCAGCCATTTGCAAGGGTTGAAAGCCACTGTTGAAAATGGATTGGTCTCACGACTGCCCGCTACCTGCAATCAATTTTTTGCAGCATTTTCCTTCACTGACTTTTTTCATCCAACAAAATCATTCCGATCTGATTTGTTTAGGTTCGCCGGCACACGTGGAATATTTTATTCATGATTTGATCCGCGGCTATGTGTGTGCGTGTGCGTGCGCGTGTGTGTGCGTGTATGTGTGCGTGTGCGTGTACGTGTGCGTGTGCGTGTGCGTGTGTGTGTGTGTGTGTGTGTGTGTGTGTGTGTGTGTGTGTGTGTGTGTGTGTGTGTGTGTGTGTGTGTGTGTGTGTGTGTGTGCGTGTGTGTGTGTGTGTGTGGCTAGGTTTTTTGTTTGTGTGTGCATCGTATATTTATTGTTCGTAAAACCGGACTGCTGCCGTAATTGGGCTTTTGTCTGGGAAATGCTAATGTCCTAAATAAACAAATAAACAAATATTACAGCAAATTTGCGCAAAGGACAACTAACCCACCAAAAAATATGTTTGGTAAAGGTTTTGTGGACGGCGCCCGGGTGGGACACGCGCGGGCCGGACCCACTCGTCCGGCCAGCGGATGGGGACCCGAGGGGGTCGACCCCTACCTGTCACAGCGGGCGGTCGGGAAGGGTTTGGCAAACGAGGGAATTATGTCCCGGTCCGTTGTCCCCATCCGTTCCGGAAATCAGGCGCTTTGAAACGCCGCGCGACTAGATTCGACTAGGGCCGGGCCTCAGCCTTTTGCCACGAAAGGCCAGAATCGACAAGACTGGTACCCGGCAGTGAATTAAAAACGTACAATTATTATGTCCATGTACAGAGCGCCGTCACTAAATCACCGTGAGTTTAGAGCTTGATCAGCATTGAATTCCCGATCACCATTAGGTAAAGTAAGGTGAGGTGAAGCAGGTTTTTTGTTCTCCGTGGGGAAGAACTTTTGGTTTTATATTGGAATAAGAAATTGTTTTTTAATTTGCTTCGTGTTTGAGCCGGGTTTTGCAGGAAAATAATTTCTACAAAATCATAGAGCCTAGAAATGCAATAGCAAAATCGATAAACTACTGAGCAGCTCTGTCCTTGAAGCTTGCCACTCTGTTCGCGCCATTTCTGTAGCATTCTGAGTTTCTGACGTTCATTTTGAAGAGTCGCGCGCAGGCGGCGTGGAGCGGTGACGGTGGGGTTGCTTGAGAATATAAAGACTAGTTGTGGATTCAGTTCAGCGTCATACGCTGTGGGTAGTATTGTAGCAGGCTGAACGCTGGTGAGTATATGTAGCATATGCGTACGATGTTAGGCGTAAATGAATGTTGAAAACCATGCTCTCCCCCTGAATTTGACCAAATTTCTTCTCGAAGTTGGTGGGGGTAGGCTAAAGTCCCATCAAGCTGAGAAGGAAACCACATCCCTGTACCCAAACTTGATATATCTGAGTCAGTAGAAGCCTAGATGGGTATGATGTGGCCTCATCATTTGTCCCTCAGGTGAGAAACATGGCACCTTGGCTGGTAGCGAGCTACACTAACTGGTATGTGCCAGATGCCCACATATATGTTTTAGTGGCTTGCAAGATTTTTCAATCACAAAGTTGTGATGATATGTCCTGGGTTATTTCCAAACAGGTGCACAATATTTTAAGCATTGTTTTCCAATGACTAATTGATACACCTTACAAATTGAACTCAAGATGAATAATTATATACTTAGGAGTAAAGTACCTACTTAGGAAACTAGGAAATGTAAGAAGTATAAGCAGTCAATCTTCAATAGCCTTTGGCAATCACTGAGATGAGCTAGTGCAAGGTATTTACTGTCAACTACTGTTAATGAATGTCCTGCGGTACCAGTAGTGTACATGGTGCAAATCTGCCACACTATTTTGTTTTCTCTACAAGCTCTGTTTTTATATTTTTGTTTTCCCCAACTGCTGAAACCAAATTCCAGATGCTGTTACTTTATGATAGCTGCAGGTTAGGGTGGGGGCTTGCAGTATGTGATTTTGCTGTGCATTTTCTAACAACATTGTTACCTGCATGGTGCCCATCCACCATGGCTAGTGAGCTTGATGCTGGCCTTATTGCCTGACAGCAATGTGCATAGTGTGGCCCATCAATTTAACAACAAAACATGATTGTCAAAGCCATTAATTGGTCCCCAGGATAGGCACTTTCATGCTGAAATGGACCCTCCAGTCAGGTATGGACTATCTGTAGGCCAAAATCAGTAATGTACAGGCTCAGAAGTGCCCCATTTTGGTCTGAATGGACTCTAAATAGGCAAGAATGGCCCCAGCAGGTCAGAATTAACTTTCCGGCTGACATAACCCTGGTATGGCTCAGAATCAGCAGTATCATTCCGGGCCCAGAATGGGTCCTCCATATGCCCTGCAGTTTGGGGGAGTGTTAACTTCCATCTCCCAGCTTTTAAGAAGAGGGGCGAGGTGTTTCCACTTCCCCTGGTTCCCACATCCTTGAATGTTTGTGAGCTTTGTTGCATGGCAGTGTTTAGTAAGGGCTATAAGAATGGTTTCTCTCAATAAATCTGAAAAATGTGTTTTTGTACATAATTTTGATATGGGTTGGCACATATAAAAGCTTTTCTGCTCAAAAATATTTTAGTGCACTGTTGGTTCAAAATTCCTTGCATGATATGCAACAAACCATGCTTTCAACCTACCTATTTTTACACTTTGTTTTACCTTTATATGCCTTTTGTTGCAAGGCACTGATGTGCACTTGGTATGTGAATTATGAATTATGACTTTTGAATATTCAGAGCTTAACAGGAGCAAAGAAGCTGCATCCGCACAGACTCATGCCTTAAAATTAACATGTGCAGGAGCTGCAGCAACATATGCAGATGTGTAGCAGTGCCAACATAGCATTGAAAAATGATTAATTTCTCCATTCTTGGTAGATGTGCATGGGTGCCTGTACCCCCCTTACCATCATGAAGAAGATTCAGCAGCAGTTATGTGCCAAGATTTTACAAAAATAATTTGCCTATTTCTGCATTGTGCCATTGTCTGTCACCAGTTGCACCTTTTTCCCTCTGCTCTATTCCTACATCATGGCTTTAGCACTGTTGCAGCTTTCATTGGTCTGATGATAACTGAGAAAGTTTTGCAGATGATGCTTGGCAAAGCCATGCTTTTGAGACATGTGCCAAGTTCAGCCCCATTGGTGGATTCTAGATCCCATGGCATTCTTCATTGAAATGCCTGAAAACATACAACTAATTTTTGCAACCCAGGCTCGTGTCTGGATGTGTGCACAATTGTGTGTGCCGACTACTGGTAATGCAAGCCTGCATATAATTTCCAAAATGTCTCAACAAGTAGGCTTGGCTGCTGGAAGTGTTTGTCCAACAATTTTGTTTTTTTATAAATTTGATTCAAACCCTTTGAATGGATAGATATGTGGGATCAGCATGCACACTAAGCAGTGCTTGTTGTGTGAGCCCTGACCCCCACTGTCCGATTGCACAATTCCAGGCAATGGCAGAATTTAGTGGCAAAAGCTTAATGTGCTGCAATGCTCGGCACCGTCCGTCCTGCCCTCCGACGTCAACTGACCTTTAGCGCGACCGCTGCCATCGGCCACAGGCCATACCTGCCAAGGGCAAATAACGAGCGCCCTGAAGCTAGTCGAACCCATCCTGCCACGGTTGGGTGGATGGGAAGGCAGGGCTCTAACCAACCGAGTCGCCGGAACGGCCAATGAGGCATGTTCGTGCCAACTCAAGTTCCATTTGTTTCAGATTCAGCTGAGGGGCCGCAATGGGCAGGGAGAGCGAGAAGGCGCGGCAGCGCAAGATGGCGCGGCGCGCCGAGAAGGAGCGGCTGGCTGCCTCCGGGAGCTTAGTCAAGCTGGCCAACAGTGTGCCCGACCTGATGGCCGAGCTGGCCGCGTTCCGCCGATATGACCGGCGCGGCGTGAGCGTCGCCCTTGAGCACCGCAACGTGGGTGACCTGAGCGACGCCGAGCTTGACGCCATGCTGACCATCTGCCGCGACAACATGCGCGCCCTCTACAACTCGTGCGAGTGGGGCTGGAACGACAAGGAGAAGCGCGGTGAGATGACGGAAAGCATGGCCAAGTACTTGGTGGCGCGCGACGGCGACTCCAAGATCGTGGCCTTCTGTCACTTCCGCTTCGACCTCGACTATGACGACGAGGTGGTCTACTGCTATGAGATCCAGCTGACGAAGCCGTACCAGCGGAGCGGACTCGGCAAGTTTATGATGTCGATCCTGGAATTGATGGCGTTCAAGAAGCAGATGCTGTATGTGCGGCTTACGGTCCTGAAGCACAACGACGTGGCCAACAACTTCTTCAAGTCCTGTGGCTACGTGCGCGACAAAACCTGTCTTGATGACACCATATATCAGACTTACTGCTACGAAATTCTCAGCAAGAAAAATCCTCGGAGGGAAGATGTCAATGTTGGAAACGTCCCGCAGATCAGTGCCAGTAAAAGCCAGCAGCAGAGCTGTACCTGAGCTGTCAGTGCAGCGTTGCTGAGCTCCTCGAGAGGGCGTTTTGATGTGCATGTTGGAGCGTGCGTTGAACCTGCCCTTTGCCAACAGCTGTCGTCCTCAGACATGACATCTTCCCACTTGTTTACAATTTCGGATCTGGCCGTCAGGGCACACTTGAAGGGTGCTGTTATATGGTGGGTAAGGTGCCACGGGTGTGTTGTTGGGACGATGTTTTTGTCGTGTATGTTCGTGACACGTGGCCATGCGTCAGTTATCGACTGTAGAGGCTGTTCCATCTGCACGAAGGCATTTTAGAAATTGACGAGTTGGGAATGTAAAATTTTGATAATACATCGCTCTTTTTTGTCGTCCTGTTTATGGTTGCGTGGTGACCGAACGCCTGAAGAAAACTTAGCTGGTCAAAACAATTAGGGATGAAGCACAATTCAGGGTTGAGGGTATTACAGATGCCTTTTGCCACGTGTCTGCCGGCAGTGGCGCATGCTATGGACGTTGGATAAAAAGGGTTTAACGTCAGCAATCCTGTGCCCCGCTGTTCGTCTCGTGCTTATGGTCCAATAAGGGTGCGTTGTCTCCGCCGCTAGCTCCTTAAGAGTAACCATCTGTTTCGGAGCCAGAGGATGTCGCTTTTGCAAGGCAGCACGCGGAAGATGAGTTAAAACTCGGCTTCCCTCTGAGGTGTGTGGTGACCGGCTTGGTCGGCCTTGCGGAACATGAGTTAAAACTCGGCTATCCTCTGGGGAGGTGTGGGGTGACCAGCTTGGTCGGCCTCGCACGTGGAACCGATTCTCCCTCCACTTGTCAAATGTGCTGCGGCCGGGCTCACGGACATGGACGACCCGCTTTTAGAGGGGGGAGGGGGGCTGCTAACTGCGTATATATACATATACACACACAGATATATATATATATATATATATATATATATATATATATATATATATATATATATATATATATATATATATATATATATATATATATATATACATATACTTACATGTGTGCATGCCATGCCTTCAACACTGTGAGTGGTGCTTTACTTGGCGCATGACGAACGAGTCTAATGAACATTGACGCATCGCCTAGGATCGCAGGCTGCTGCAGGTCCGGGGTTGCTCACGCGGAAATATTTGCCATAGCTCACGACGTGTGCCCTTGGCGCAGGCGCGTAGCCAGGGCATTGGTGGGGGGCACATGGTTGACAAAGGGCTCCCTGAAAGTGAAAGGTCCCACCAGAAATCGCTGGATGCGGCCAATTTATTGATGCGAGCATGTTTTTTTCGTATTTTCATTTGCATCTTCTATGACTGGAATGGAAGCCAGAAGCTATCGGGAAATCAATTCTGCCTGCATTGTATAGTCAACACACTGAAGAAATCATGCGTAAGGCGATTGCATGAAATGTATCACCAGCCCTCTTCATTATACAATGGTCCAATTAACTCCTGAACTGAGATAACTCGGAAGCTTTTTCAGAATTTTTATCTGGGTTCCACAGAGGCCTTCAGGAGCCCGCGAATGTAGACCGAAATGGGCAGCAGTTTGTTTTGATTACGCCAAAGGATGTTTGCCTGGAAAAGTTCAACATTTAGTCAGAATTGATAAGTGGCACAAATGATGCAACGTAGTTTTGAGCATGCGCGCTCGTGGATCCTAGCAAAAACAAACTCGAAGCCAGGCGTTGCAGTTTCCTCATGCCGTGCAGCGTTGGCCCCGTGGCTGTGGCCAACGGGTGGACGAAAATGATGGCTCATTTGAAAAAGACATCTTTGAACGCTTTGGGACATCAAGTGACACATCTACACAGAAGGTAGTATATTTCACCTGCGCGATTTTTGGTTTGATGATAAGAACTATTTGGCCTTTACAGCACCGCGCATTGGTGTTGGAATGATGGAATCGGGTGGTGGAACTGGAAGAATAAGGGTAGAATCTCTATTTTTCGTGTTGCTGTTACTTTAAGCCTATCTAGAGGAGAACTTAAAAACTATAAAGATGTGTGTGCATTATCATTGAATGATACGAATTTTGAATTTTATTTTTTGAAATAAGGTATTCGGAAGGGATATTTCACGACGGTTGTTATCGAGCGCACGACGCCCGCCGTCTGGTGCTACCCACAGTGGTAAGCACCGTTCTGCTTCACGGAAACTACAATCCAGACAATCGCTATCCTTGGTTCCGAGATTGCGAGCACGCAGGCTCAAACCTTGTGATAAAATTCGTTTTACCCCAGCTAATAGAAATTACCTGTCCGGCATGACTAATCTTGGAGATGGACCCCAGGGCTCAGACCGACACGGAGCCGCCTGTTGGATGTATGTGGCCTCTTGCTGAAAGGGAGGTCCGCAGTGTCCCAGAGATCCCCAATCAATGCATCCCTTATAGGGTTACATCATATCACATTGGTCCCATTCTGACGAGGAACGAGTTGGAATGGGACCAATGGGAAAGGAACGACCCGCGCAGTTGACCCCGGAGCAACGCGACGCAGCAATATCCCTGATCGCCGCAGGTGGTCTGATAGTTGGCACATAGACTCCAGTTCAGCTTAACAGGCTCATGCTGGAATTGGGTTGGAGGGTTCGCCGTTCGGTACCGGGGGCCCTGACTGGCACAGGGCCCTTCCATTGCCTCAACGTGGACACTTATCATAAGTTGAAATGTTTTCTTTCATTGGCAGAGGGGCACGACCAACGCAAGAAGTCGTCTGTCATTCGGGATCCTGTCCCCGTTCCTGTTGAGCAAATGGTATTCTTGAGTAAAACTGGGCCATTGACCGAAACGGAAACCCCACGTGGTTGCAGTGGCCTCAATCAATAGATATCGCGAGCCCGGCCTTGTCTCTTCTTGGGACAATGGGCCCCAATAGCTCAGACTGGCACGTGGCGGACTGTTCGGTGTTGGTGATTTCTGGGCCAAAATGTAGGAATGCCCTGTTTCAGCGCCAGTTTTCAGGGGTTTCAGGGTTAATGATCTCTGACCAAAATACGGGAGTGACCTGTTTTAGGGGTCCGCGATCTGTGCAAGAGACTCTAACTTGATCACGAGATCACGGCCCCACGGGTGGGGGTACTAAATGTGACCTACAGCGAGCCCTTCGGGCCTTTCAGCTTTCCAGTGAGGCCCTTCATTCTTCTTCCCGGGAGGCCCCGTGTCCCTTTTCGGACCTCCTCAAATAAAGCCTGTACCGAGTCTGGGCCACTAGCCGACACATGACCCCCTGTTAGGCGCTGTGGACCCTTGATCGACTTAGAGGCCCCGAACGTTTTTCAGGGACCCATACCAATGCAAGTCGTGGCTCTCAGCCTTGCTCCTGCTTGGGAAATGGGCTCCCAGGGCTCAGACTGACAAGGAGCCCTCTGTTCGGTGCTCGTGAACTCTAGCCGACCGAGGCACCCGCATGGCCTCAGGGGGTCTTCAAACGGTGAAAGAGAACCTCTGAATGATATTTTAGGTGACGACTCTAATGATCCTAATTCCTAATGACAAACATGGGTCATTACAAAATGTATTTCGGCATTGTACACCAGGCGTGCCAGATGAATATTCTAAGAGACGTCCTTGTAGCTTTGCGTCAGCTTTTTCTTGATGTGCATGAAAGCTCGGAAGTCTCACCCAGTTTGCACGACAAAATACTACTGCACACACTGGTGAAAGCTGGATGTGCCTCGCCAGATGTACTCGGACCTCCAAGTCGGTTGTACTAGTGCCAAAATGTATGGTGATATATATATTAGCACTCATAAAATTTATCAAACTTCCAAAATATGGGCTTTGAATGAACAGTTAATATTAAATGGATTGCTTAAGCTTCTCTGCAAAGTGGTGAGTACTTTCGTACACAGATACAACGCAAGATTTGCTGTTTCAGACGATCGAGAAAAACGCTGGACGAAATGATGCTAGCTGGACATGAGCAGCGCCGTTTGATAGTGAAAACAAGACCTGCCAGATAGCCCGCCCCAAAATCACCACCATTGCGAACGAAAGCTGGGGCATCTGCAGTCGCGCTTGCAGATACCCGTTGCAGGGGGTATGGTCGCAGTTATCGGTCTGCGGACCCAAAACCTATTGTTATATGGCGTCCGCAACAGGACCTGCGTTATGTGTGCGGGGGCCGGTAGTCGGGCGGCACCGGCCCACCGGAGCTGGGCGGTAACACCGACCCGACAGCAATGGAGTCAGACATCAGCAGCGGGGCTTTAACCATACTAAAAAGTTGCACACACTGTGGCACGCAGAGTTTATGAGAGATAGCTGTGCGTCTGTGTTCAAACACATTCTGTCTCATGTTTCGTACGGGCGCTGTGCACGCAAAGTTGTGCAAATCACGTCACGAGATGCTTTACTTTAGCGCCGTATGATATCACAGACCAGATGAAAGCATCACCAGGTCATCGATATGTGGTGGCAGCGTATGAAAATAAGGTGTCCACAACGAGGTCTGCGTTGAGCTTCTGTCGTGAGTGCCACTGGCGTTGTTATTTTGTGGTTACGTACTGGAGCCATGTTCAGATAGATAAGACAGTAATAATAGCCTTATTCCTTGGAGAAAAAAACAGGAGAATGGTGACATAGGTGGGTTAATGTTTCTGCAGCATGCCTTTATCGAAATATCAACCCACCTATATCTCCATTCTCTTGGTTTTTCTCCGAGGAATAAGACTATTACTGCTGTCTTATCTATGTGAATAATGTTCCTCGCTAATTCACTGAACAACTCACTTAATTTGGAGCCATGTTCAATGTGGACTTTTAGCCACTAAATAGATGAAATGAATGTCGTTAAATTCAAGTGCAACTAACGCTTACACCAATCTCGTGTTTGTTCTCCCCCCCCCCCCCCCCCCCTGCAGTTCAGTGCCCGCCCCGCAGCCCCGGTTAGAACGTTTGCTTCTCAACTTACCCGTCCCAGGGTCGGTGGTTTATGTCACTGTGGCTGTGGCTGAGATGAAATGCTGCTTACCGTTAACTTTGATCCTAAATCCATCCAATCAAAATGTCTCATGTATATATATATATATATATATATATATGTATGAGAAGCGAGAGAGAGAGAGAGAGAGAGAGAGATAGAGAGAGAGAGAGAGAGAGAGAGAGGAGAGATAGAGAGAGAGAGAAGAGAGAGAGCGAAGAGAAGCGAGAGAGAGAGAGAGAGAGAGAGATATATATATCTCTATATCTATATTGTCTATATATTATCTATATATATCTATTTTACATACCTGTAAAGGAACTGTACCTCTGAATTCAAATGGCTGTATGCCATTATGACGATATAATCGTAATTTACAGGGAATTACGGGCTCCATGTAACGGCTAATTGTATTGCATCCACATCATGTATATCTCCTTTGGAACGGTATGCAGATGTGTTATTCATTCAGCATCTGAAATGGTCATTTCATTAAATGGCCTCACTTTCTGTCTGATAATAGTTATCTAAAAGGAAAGTTGGCATGATATCGATGCGCATCTCTCCGTTTTTGACCATAAAAGGAGGCTTATACTGCTACATAAGCAGCAACTTCGAAAGTTATTGTGCAATGTTCTGTTCATCGCTTTTATCCGCGGCCAAATAACCTGACAGCCGATGATGGGCATCATGTCCACTCCGCCTCTGTTGTTCTTGACGTTATGTGCTATGTCTCGGTTTTGACCCGACCTGCAAGGCGCTTGTGCGCCCCGCCCTGAGGGGAGTTATGTATTATGTCTCGATTCGACTCGGCCCTACGAGGCGCTGGCGTGCCTTGCACCGGGGAGTTATGTCTTGGTTTGACTCGACCTACGAGGCGCTGGTGCGCCCGGCCCTGGGGGGGTGTTCAGGATAACAAATTGGCTCGCGACAATAGCGTCCCACGCTCTTGTTCGCATCCGGTGTTAAATCACGGAGGGGGAGATGCTCCGCTATGCGCGAACGCTAATGACGTGTGTTGAATGCTCCGGGAACCACAAAATCGCTGTCACGAATTCCAAAATTACAAGCATCCTGTTTAGTTGCCATTTCATTTTTGGCAAGCATCGCATTCAAACTTAGTTTCTGTTTCACGTTTTGTTGGATTAATTTTTTAGTTTGGGTTTCAGCGACATATTATACGATGTAAATAATCATGCTACAATTGCAACACTGTAGAGAGCGTGAGAGAAATTCGAATCCAGCAAAATTCTGCATCAGTCCATACCAAACTAAATCTTTGCATGTTGTGGGCTTCCTAGGTGAATGGCAATTAAAATTTGTTAGCTTTTTGAGACGGTTTTCAGGTATTTATGTAGTATTCAGCGATATGCAACAGGTAATTTAATTAAATGGACATGCGTTTATCCGGGCTTAGCCATATCCATATCCGGACCAAATTTCACCTAGACCCGGCGCCTGCGTCAAGACTTATTCCATTTTTAATATCTGGCAGGGGCTTTACGTTAGCAACGCCGCTTAGTTGGTTTAAACTTCGATGCGGCTCAAGGGACACCACGGTATTGATTACATGAAAGGAACGGCAGATCAACCATCATTCTGTATGTCGTAAGGGGTCATTGGTCTTACGTCACTGTGCTGATACTCATGAGTAGCTTTTGCGTTTGCCAGAACGAACAGCAAATATGGCGGTCGGGGCACTGTATCCGGACGAGCTGGGCTGCCCCCTCCCCCCTCCCCCTCTCCCTTCCTCCTCCTCTTGCTCACCAGTAAGCCTAGTCTTTCGCCATCCACTCTCATGAATTGTGCAGGGCTCCGCTCATGGCAATACAAGTGTCAGATGCGTCACCTTACGTTACTGATGGTAACGCATCTTGTTTTTGTCTGTGCTATAGTGGACGGAGATATCATGGCTGGAGCTTTGCATTTACTTAGACAAGCTCCCCCCCCCCCGCAGGATATTATTTTTTGTATGTCAGCGTTATTTTAAACACTCACTTTTGCCAAGCCTGGCAACGGATTCTATGACCTTCGCTTACTGCAATAGTCGAAGCGGGGTGCCCGGTGGTCACCCCCATGGAGACATAAAACACCGCGGTGTTGATTTACATTTTTTAGGTGGACCACTGCCCTTCCCCTCCCTGCAATGTCCAATTTGCCCCCCTACCCCTCAACGGTTAATTTGGCTCCCGAGCATTCAGCAGCCCAAGCACGGGCACGACATTAAAGATGGTAGGTCAACTTGCATCAATTGTAAAGAATGTTTCTAAAAATTGCTTCGTTGGTAAAAGGAAAAGCGAAAATGCAAACTGCGGTGTCACGTTCAGTTGAAGGGAGCTGACCGAGCCAGTCACACTTTTAAAACTTCACTTCGTGCCCTGCGTAATGGAGTATGTCATGTTTTTCCTGCATCCTGCGCGCTTTTAATTGCACGGTTGATACGCCTTGTTGACTCTGCCCCAGCTTTTTACCATTGGACACCTTTGCGTGAGCTGGTTGTGATAGCCACAAATGTTGTGGACGCTCTTCGCTTTGGATACATGAATAATTAGATCACAAAAAACTACCTAAGTACGTTTATAAGAAGGTGGTACGAACTGCCAGGCAATGCGATTGCTGTAGCTTTGTACATGAGCTTTAGTTCCGCGCATAAGCAATGCAGTAAGTGTGGGTTATGTATGCCTTACGAATAGCCATAAAACCACAGCCTAAGTGGAAGATATCCGACAGGCTTTTCGTGTCTGTCCCCTTACGGCGGCTTTCAAGACTCTGCCCCCCCCCCGCAATCATATTGAGAAATAGACACCCATTAGCCTTAATATTGTATTCATTAATCCTTTATGCAACGACGAGGGCATGGTTGCACCTTTACTCCTGTACTGTGCTTCGCCGGAACCTTGAAAACAATGCACAGAATGATAAGATCCCCAGTCATGTATAACAAGGCTCAGCTCAGCCTGGGAATAACAAAACATTCTCAGATGACCAGCAATAGCTTTTGTAATCGCTCCTTTGTTGCGAGCTTAACGAACAGTGATATTTGAGCGTAGTTAACCATACCGTCACATATCCAAGCAGATCATGCCACTTTAATTCTTGCTGCAGGTATCCTTCCCGGTCCTCTCTGTCGGACAATCGCCTAGCCTGATATTGTCTGCAACCGACGTCTCCAATGATCAATAAGACCTGTAAGCACAAACATTACCCTCCGGCGATCAGTGGAACAGGATAACCTTTTGCGTCACAAATGCAACAGGTGTCATTTCTTTCAACCGATCTTGCTATTTTGTGCTAGATAACGACCAATTATTCATGGCCGGGCACCTTCTAGAACGCTGACTGCGTATGCCTGTGGCTGCAGCCACTGCCATGCCCCGCACCGCCCTCTTAGGCTGCTTCAGTAGTAGGTCTCCTTTTCGCACCAGCCGCCTGGTATTGTTCGCAGGGTAGCGCCGACACTCGTCGTAGGTCCAGATCAGGAGCGAGAACGGCACCGCCGTGATCCACCAGTTCCAGCGCAGTGGGTACATCTTGAAGAGCGTGTCCGTACCCGGACAGTAGCTGAGTGCGCAAGCGATCAGCGTCTCGAACACCCAGCCCGAAGTTGAACATTCCGTTCTTCATTTTGTGCGTGAAAATGGAGTTGCGTCTGGTCTTGCAAATGATGGCATCCGCCCATTGCACGATCACGATGGAGACGAAGAATGCCGTCTGAGTAGTGTGCTCCAGCTTCTTCCTGTCCACGTAGGTCCACTCCTGGCCGTACGAGTCTTTCAGATCGTCCAGAGTGCGCGCCTCCCACATTACCCCAGCCCGAACAGGTCGTACGGCAGGAAGCCGTGTTCAGCCAGGATGACGACCCACGTGAAGAAGCCGGCCGCAGCCTGGATCATCCCGATCTGGCCGTACGCCATGGAGATGAGTCGCTCGTTCACCAGACGGTCTAGGTGCTTGTCGCGAGGCATGCGCTTCATGATGTCCGACTCGGCTGATTCGTAAGCGAACGAGATGGCCGGCACCATGTCAGTGCCGAGGTCAATACAGAGGATGGTGACGGTGCCTAGGGGAAGCGGCACTCCGCCGACCATGTAAAACAGAAACGGCGAAATCTCGGGTATGTTCGAAGTCAGCGTGTAGGCGATCGATTTCTTGAGTTGTCGAAGATCAGGCGACCTTCCTCCACGCCGGTGACGATGGAGGCGAAGTTATCGTCCAGCAGAATCATGTCGGCGGCCTGCTTAGAGACGTCCGAGCCGGCTATACCCATGGCGACGCCGATGTCACCCCTTTTCAGCGCTGGCGAGTCGTTAACCGCCATCGCCAGTCACGGCCACAACAGCGCCGGCGCGCTGGCAGCCCTCGACTATAATCAGCTTCTTGCTGGCGGTGACGCGGCGAACACAATCTCCTGTGGTCGTGCAGCACTGAGTCGATGTCGGCGTCATTCATGTCCTTCAGCTGGCCGCCGTGGATGACGGCGGCCTTGGCCAGGCGCGGGTCAATGTCCTCGGCCTTGCAGCGCATGCGCACCACCAGCTCTTCGATGTGTAGCT
>NW_023596225.1:7801772-7804254 GCF_011947565.3 Pollicipes pollicipes | reverse complement strand
ACCCTAGGTTGCGTGGGAACTGGACAAAAGGGAAACAGCGGCATCAGAGGCCGAGCCCGAGGATTGCCTTGCCCTGCAGTTTTTAGTATCATAATTGTAAAACCTGCGTACCACTTGAATAATCTCACACAATGATACCCCGTGGCACAGACAGCGGCGGCACAGATAGCACGCCCCCACCCCCTCCCTTAGGATCCCCAAGGGCTCGCTCAGAGCCCTTGGTATCGACGATTGAGGGCCCGTTTTGAGTGCCAGAAGGTCTGACTGGGGGTCGCACTAAGGTGCCTGACGCTGCTGGATGGGCTTGCAAATACCAGTCAGAGGGCTCTTTGTATCGATTGCAGGGGACCCCTGTGTCGATAAGAGCCAGTCGGTCGGTTTGGCACCACCAGAACCAAACATCCGGCTCCTCGGTAGTCTAGGTCTGAAGACCCATTTCTAAAGCAACGGCAAAGCCGGGCTTCCTATGTCGCCCAGGGTCCCGAAGTGCCTGACATAAGGTCCCGCGTTGGGAAGGTGCCCCGAGACCGTCAAGAGCCGTGTTCGAGGGGATCCGAAGACCCTGGTACCAAAGCTCAAGGGCCTGGGCGGAAGGCAGAAGGGCCAAAGTGCTGGCTGTGGGTTACGACTCTCCGTTGGTAGCGCCGTAGCCTCAAATATCAGTCAGAACGTCTCTTCCACCGATTGGGGACCCCTAGGGCAATGTGGGCCCCTATTTCAGCAAGACATCACCAACACCGAACAGTTGTTTTCGTGCCGGTCTGAGCCCTGAGAGCCCGCTTCCCAAGGATGGATGAGGCCGAGTCCGAGGATTGCATTGGTCTGGACCCCTGCGACAACGAGAAGCCCTTGTGGCGGTCAGTGTCCCACAGTGCCCAACAGTAGCTCTCTTAGGCTTGCAGCCACAACAGCTAGCCAAATCATCTGCCGTCTGAATGCATCGCGTCTATCTGGACGCCAATGTTGTGGTTACCAGAAAACGACTGCTTCATCGTAGGGTGACAATCTGGACACAACACATCTATTGCTTATTATATATTGCATATGTGCATAAAATGTAATACATAAAAGGCGTATGTAAGTAATAATTTATAACCCACATATGTAAGCATAATGTATAAAACGCATATGCATATTACAACGGAAATGACAGCTAAAGCCACGCGTCCACCGTCCGCTGGTCAAGCGTGTCACAACAAGCCAGGACAACGACATGACACCACATCCGAACGTAAGGACATCATGTTTGGCGCCAAAAGAAAGTAACTGTTCATCGACCCACTGTAACGTAACTATGTACAGCTACGCATAATTAACCAATACGCTGCCCCCAAACACAAGTGCACCCATGCTGCCATGGCATTCACAAATCCATGACGACATACCGACGGCTAGGGTAGGTCGCCGTACTGCATGTGATATGGCCAGCTTAAAACAATGTAGCAATTATCTGAAGTCCAAAAGAAGACGGTTACTTGCCACTCAAGGCAGCCTATGCTCTGGGGAGAAACTACCGCTACTTGCACAGTGAACAGATACATGCACCCATACCCATGACATGACCAACAGAACAGCTCGTGCTGAACCACATTTCACACACACCACATTGCACGGAGGCACCAATCAGGTGGTCCCCCCCCCCACAACCACACAACCAATCACATTCTTCATCGAACTGGTCCACCCAATCCAGGAGCATCTTCCACGCAGATCGGGTGAAGCAATGTCCCAGAGATAGCAGTACATCTGGATTGGCTTTCAGCCTGCCGAGTGGATGACATCCCAGGCCCGTACGTCCCCTTCACCGAACAGGCCTTCATTCGATGAGTTCTTGAGAATCCAGCGTAGCGCGGCTGCAACAAGGGCCAGTAAGATGCATTTTGCGCCATGGAACGCGCGAGATAATAGCAGAAGTGAACGTTACGGTGGAAGAGATGACCCAAGAGTAAAACATACGAAGCCAGTAGCCCATGCAAAATTGTGAAACTAGATTTCCTCGCTGCGTTGCAGCATTAGTTTCTGATTCTTTGCGGGCAGCAGTGCACTGACATGCAGCGTACGCGGGCTTCTGGTTCAATAGCTTTCACCTCAAAATTAGGTTGCCCTTGGGAATGACACGGGAGAATTATCATCGACGACATGCGGGACCTCGGACCCGTGCATACTTTTAGTACATGGTGCCCAAAGTATCACGAAAAGTGCGACTGTGTTTCATCTCAACGCCGGTTACAATGCACTATGTTGCAACGTCTATGCTCTTCACGGCTCAGTCTTTCTCGTTTGAAGTCAAAGCGTATTGTGTACATAGGAATCGTGACATGGGCCGTTTCCCGTCGAATTAATGGGCCTTCGTGCCGGACAGTGTCGGGATGACATGACAATTTGCAAACGCCTTCACCAGGTGCTTCGTCGCACTTTTCTGTCCGCTGGAGGTCCCGGAGAACAAATCCTTATACGCTGAAGAAGGCGCAGCTATGTTTTA